>NW_025401069.1:3949508-3979156 GCF_015345945.1 Tribolium madens
ATAAATAGCAACTCAAAGAAACAGCTTTAAGATAAAAAACAAAGTCATTTTTAACAAAAACTATCATTATTTAATTAATAAATTTAAAAAAAAAATTCTCTTTCATTTTACGCCAAAACTGCAAAGGAGAAACATTTTTCGCTTCACCTGAAACGAGCAAAATCCAAAATCAAGAGAAAAATTGACTTTTTTTGGCGTAAAATCAAAGATAACAAAAAAAATGCCAATGAAGTGTTTATTATTGAGAAACTAGTCAAGAACAAAATTTTGTTCTAAGTGGTCGAAGCATTGTTGACATAGGGCATTTATTTTTGGAATTAAAAAACATAAAACATAACATTTTTTCTTGTAGTTTTTTGAACATTAACATCATTCAAGAAACACATTTGGGGTTTAAAAGTGTTTTTAAATACAAATGTAGTATGGTTAGGGCAATAGGAACTTTTAGTACCGAAAAAGAAAATCACACAAATGAAGTAAATGAAGCAGCTGTTTGTGGCACAGTAGCTATAATAGGTGCTGGTTATTCTCAACTAACAGAATTTTGCGCAGCTTTGAACATTCCACAACTTAATAAAAAAACATAGCGTGCATTGGCAATTGAAGCCGGTGAAATTGATGAAGATGGAGTAGACGGTGCTTGGTCTAAACGTTCGTTTAAATCAAATTGCAACGCATCATCTGGTGCTGCAGCAATAGTCGGTGCTAGAAGTAAACAAAAATTATACGTAGGAGTCAAAAATAAAAATTGTAAAAAATGTATGTATTATAAGAAAAAAAAAACCAAACGGCCCCTCCTCATAAATGTTTTCAAAATTGCAAAAATACTTCGACTTCGATGGAAGCTGCAATTATTTTAGATGGATTTCAAAAATCAATAGACATGCATAATGTAAGATTTAAAAACCTTATAGGAGATCGTGATAGCAGTGTCTACAAAAAAATTCGTAATGCGAGACCCCATGGACCTAATTATTTCATTCAAAAAATTGAATGCCGAAATCATATATTACGAAATTTTTGTACAAAGTACAAGGTCAGCTCCACATTACTAATCGCCAAATATGTTATTTTATAGTGTACACCTCCTGCGATTTGAAATATTGTATTATTGAAAGAGACGATTCAAAATACTGGTACGGAAAAATGATAGATTGTCTAGAAAAATTTTATATGAATGCCATGTTACCTGAAATAATTGATTCAAGACATAGTCGGGATTTACCAATACGAAGCATAATAAAAAATGATTTGTAAATATGCCAAGTTTAGTTTTAGAGCTTTATAAATACATATTGACGTGCATCGGTTGAACTATACTGAACAAAAAAATAAATCGTAATTTCATTACGGTCCAGAATTAGTGGATAGTCGGCATGAGCGGCGAATGAACTTACGTGATACATAATTGTACTCGTAACTTGTAACGGTAGTTTTTTTTATTCCATTTGTTACTGTGATAAGTGCTAAATAAATAAATAATTCAGCCCTACGGGGTTCCTGCTTTCCGGTCGCTAGATCGGAGAGTACCCTGCTTCCCGATCACTAGATTGGAGAGTACAAATCACAAATCGACAGTAATAAATGATAACAAGTAATTGTCAAAAAATTAGTACTTTACGAATATTTAGTATTTTTTGTCTCTCAAAATGTTTTCCTATTTTGTATCCCAAAACTTGCCTTCGTTACTTTTCTTTTTTGCTTTCACTCCTATTTCACAAACTGATCTGACCTTTTGCAATAGCCCAATATATTTTTACCAATAATTTCTTTTCCTTCGTTCCTTAATAAATCATTTCTGGTACCATCCTTCCCCTTTCCTGCCAAGAATGCTCTAAACCTCCTCGTGGTTCTTGCTGGACAAATTAATTTTTATTTTTTTATTTATTTTAACTTTTTGTAATACACATAACACAATAACGATAAACATAATATGTGTCTCCACCACAAATACCTAGAATTGTTTTTAACACAAAATTAGTTTGGCTAATTAGAGCTGTCCGTAAAGACCAACCCATATAATAATTCCTAAGCAAAAACCGTCCTCAGTGGAATTAATATAAATATTATATTTTAATTTTTTATTTTTTAGGTTTACGTATTGGTCTTAGTGCCTTTATATTAAACCTATCTATTTTTTTAATTTATTTTTAAATAGATGAATAATAAAAAAAATGAAGTTTTGAAATGAACTAACAATTCTCTTATTGAGGGGTGCAAATGCATATCTTTGCTTTGAACAAACGCAATAAAACTATCATGTTGTGGGTTACACCCTGCGGTGCGGCCCGGCTTGTCGTAAATTATGCTCCAGGTGCAATGGATCTTGAAATGATGTGTATTATTGATTGCCTACTTTTAATGTAATTTTTGCTTTGTATCAAAAAATCAAGAACAGTTATCAAATTCGCATTATAACAGGGAACTGTATTTTTAAATTACCTATAAAATGATTTTTTCTTTATTTCAATACGGTATACCGTTATCAAAAATTCTTAATAATTAAGATTTTCACATTTTATTCAATAAAAAAATATCTATTAACTTATTTAAAGCGGGAATATTATCCTAGTCTCTATCTACCTTTAAAGAAACACTACAAACATCAAGAAACTCTTCAAGTCTAAATTTGCGGCTAAAAACAATGAAATAAATTTACATGTAATAGGTATACGCCAGCTTTCAGGGAGTCTGGAGCCTTAAGAAATTATAGTTGAGTAAAAATATTTACTATTTTTACTCAAAAACAGAACGGCAGAACAATGACCTTGTTTATGTCGAAGTATTGAAGTAACGTAGATCAGCTCGGTGAAGTTAGCAAGATTTATCTTGCTGTCAAGACTGAAATTACAGTCGACCAAAAATTTGCTGCTCGCATAAAGCATAATATTTTACAAAATATGGAAAAACTATCATTTTCAATTTCAAATGACTATTGTAGATAGTTTTTTGATGTTTCCAATGTAAATCTGTCATTAATAACAATTTCAATGAATTATATTGTTGCAACTGTGCGATTCAAGGTCAAATGTATTTCACTTATGCATTGTTAACTTTATTTTTTTCAAGTGTCATCCCGCGTATCGATCTTTTTCATTTTTGCAGAAAATAAAGCTTATTAAAAGGGCATTTGACTGTAAAAAAATGGTGGGGTTACAATGGCTTTTTAGGGCTGTAATGATTTTTTTTTGGTTTTCTCAAAACTCAAATTCAAATATATTCAAATATGTTTATATTGAACCGTATGAATAAAGTTAAGTAAATGCTTCTACTTGTAATAGTTAAAAATAGTCGTAATTTATTAGATTTTATATGAGAAGAATGACACAAAACTATCGTTAAAGCTTTTGCTACATTTTATTCATACAACCCATTTACGTTTTTTTTTTCCTTTTTTTACTTTATACCTAGGTATTATTTTGTATAGGTGTAACTATTATTATCAAAGGGAAATTTTACTGTAATATGATTTAATAAAGTAGTAGGTATGTAATTTTATTTTTGTTATAATTGTTTTAATGTACTTATATTGGGTAAACAATATTAAAGCGAAAAAAAAAAAGAATTTTGTAAAATATTTATTATAATAATATCTACATATGGGTATATTACAAAATTAATTATTTTTTTGGAGTCGTAGGTATATGTTGCATTTACGGTGCCATAATAGTGATGGTCTCCGGCGCCGTGGTTCCTGTTATAAAAATCTTGTCGCCTGTAACAAAAAAATTATTGTAAGTTTTATTTTATTTAAGTTAAAAGACAATAGTGATGTACAAACCTTTCTGTTCGCGACTTATTGCTGTTGTTGTTCCACTTGTTGTTCCATCCGCCGCGGCCTCTTCCGCGGCCTTTTTGTTTCTATAATAAAAGACTTACTTTAAATCTCTAAAATAATACCAACACTTTCATCTTGATGCATATTTACTTACACGCTCTGACTTCAGTTCATCTCTGAGCTTTTTTAATTCCTCCATTAAAAAAGCCACCTCGGGAGCCCTCGCAGCGGCTCCAGAACCATCATCTGAAGCCTCCGAAGCGGCTTCTGAAGCATCGTTTTCTTCCACTTCGATATCGCAGATAGGCGAATCAATGCGTAAATTTTGTATGTATGTCAATATTTTGTTGTTCACTCTGTATGCACACAACAATAATTGTTAAAATCTAATTCAAATACAAAACATAACACAGCAAACATTAATTAAATTGATTTAATAAATCAAATGAAATACCTAATGATTTTTTATGGAACTTACCATTATTACAGAATACTCATTACAGCCTTAACACGTTGACTGCCGTGAGACATAAAAGTGGCGTTTCAATGTACTGCCATTATCGGCCATGTGACACAACATGTATGTCTCGGTAACTATTCGTCTGAAACGCTGTGTGAGCCAACGTTTGCGTCTCGCTGCCGTGTAAACTCTGTGGCAACTGGAGAGCTAAAATGCCACATTTTAAGTAGTATTTGAAATCGGTTTCGAGACATAACAGACTTTATCACATTCTGATATATTGGCATTTTTGACCAATATGATTCAATGCTTGGGTATTGAATAAGTCCTATCCACAATAAGACACCAATAAATTTTCTCATTTCTTCAACATCTGTATTATGCCAATCTCGAATTCTAGCTTTAGGTGCATTTTGTTTAGCTTTACATTGAGCTGCATATCGGTTTGTTTCAGTTACCATCATAATGAGAATATTTTCGTCCAAAAATAATTCATAAAAATCAAGTGGTGATTTTATATAGTAGTTTTCATAGATTTCGGCACTTATTCCTGGATTGGGTTCTGTGAATACAAAGTTCTTCAGGTTTAATCCTGTTACGCGATCCCAAGTAAGACTGTCATCATCTGGAACCTCTTCATCATCACTGCTGCTAACACACGCATTTTCCTCAATAACTCGCTCAATTGTTTGTAATACCGAGTCACTTATGTCTGATACACTTGAACAACTTGGTTTTGGCACATTTCGAGCATTGACAGTGATATTATCAATTTTGGGACGCTTCTGTATAGGTGTCCTATCGAAGTCATCGGAGAATTCGTCAGATTCGTTTTCGTTACTCGGAACGTATTCATCGGAGGATTCACCAAACAAACTTTGATTGTCATCTTCGTCAGACAAACATTCCTAACTGTTAACACTTGCAGCATTCACTACATAATTTATTTTGTTATCCTACCTGCCATAGCTGCTGCAAACGCTTTTGCTCTTCTTCGAAACTCATTTTTTTAATTTTTCAACATAAACAGATACAAAAATATGTATGTCAGTTCAGAGACACTGTACTGACATTACTAACAAGTAACCACGAACCAGCATCAGTCAGGAATTCTAGTTAAGACAAGTTGAGTCCAGACGTTGCGAGGAACCACGTTGGGTACTCGCGGCTTTTAAGGTAATAATAACCCTTGAGGCCACGTGACACAAAAGGTGAGTCTCATTCAAAATATTGTTATAAACAAATAATTTTTGTAAATAAAAATTGTCAGCAGCTTTGAAAAGATAAGATAGTGTAAGAAAAAAGAAAAAAAGTTTTGGCTGGAACACCTCACTTTTTTTTAACATTGCGGCAGTCAACGTGTTAAAAAGCCATTGTAACCCCACCAGTTTTTTACGGTCAAATGCCCTTTTAATAAGCTTCATTTTCTGCAAAAATGAAAAAAATTGATACACGGGATGACACCTGAAAAAAATAAAGTTAACAATGCATAAGTGAAATACATTTGACCTTGAATCGTACATTGGAAACGTCAAAAAAACTATCTAGAATAGTCATTTGCAATAGGAGAAAATCAGCAAAGTAGCTGACCTCTGGTGTCCGATTTGAAACTATTCAAATGGGGAAAACACATTTTGACAATATCAGTTTTCCATTTTTGTCAATTTGACAAGTCAATGTAAATGTGAGTACTTGCAAGCGTTTTTGCTCCGTATCTCATTGCAGAAACTATGTGGGTCTATTTCGGTGAATTACTTTCTAAAATGGAGATTTCAACTTGGGGTATTATTGTTTTAAATAAAAACAATACTTTTAAAAGGTTAGGTGACAGATTAAATAGAACTAAAAGTTGTCACAAAATTTCGTCAAAATCCCGCCAAAAGTCGCCGCGCCGTCGTCTAAGCTACGCGCCAAAATTAGTAAAGGAGACATCTGGCACATCAACTGCAAACTATTCAAATGGGGAAAACATTGATGTTTTAGTACCATCTATTGGCGAGTGATTTTCTTCTATTGAAAACGCTTATTTTTCCATATTTTGTAAAATATTAAGCTTTATTTGTGGTAGGGGAAATGCCACAACGCGACGCGAGCAGCAAATTTTTGGTTGACTGTAATTTCAGTCTTGACAGCAAGATAAATCTTACTAACTTCACCGAGGTACGAAGATCTGCAACCAAAAATACTCCACAACGAAACCACAACCACAGTTCATTACGTTCATAAGGTTCATAACCTCACTTTACAAACTAAAATAAGTGAATAAGCAGTTAGACGATTCGTTATTATAATTATTATGTGTTAAGTTATTATGGAAGTGTCCTCACTCATAAATTCATTGTCATTAACCGACAATTCAAATATTTTCAATTTTGCTGCAAAAATTAACGAAGTACCCACCGAATTTGTGATCGGTACTTTCACAAATCAGAATCTCTTTGTTATTACACAATTCGGCAAATTGCATAGTTTATATTTAGTTTCAGTGGATCAAACTGAAAACGGGGTGTGTGCCGCAGAGCCTGTCTTTTCTGTCCATCAATTATTAGGTAAAGAAAACATCTACGGTGAAGCCGCAGCCAGATTCATTACTAAAGAACTGAACATCCGAAAGCAGCTACTTATATTTCTGAACTTGAAAGAATATACACGAGACACTGTGCTCAGCATTGTGGAAGCTATTAAGAATTATTCCCGAGATAAAGATGTCTGTAGCAAAGAGAACAAAAGTTGCTGAAAATTACTTTGGTCAAGTTGTAATCGGGCCCCCCGGATCAGGCAAAACCACATATTGTGGCAAAGTTTATGATTTCTATAAAGACAAGTTGAACAGGAAAGTTGAAGTAGTGAATTTAGATCCAGCTAATGAAAATATGAACTATAAACCTGCTATTGATGTTATGAAGCTAGTAACTGTTGAGGATGTAATGGACACTTTGAAATTAGGACCTAACGGGGCCCTTATGTACTGTATGGAGTACTTGGAGGAAAATTTTGATTGGTTGTTAAAGCAATTAATTGAAATTAAAAACAGTTACCTAATCTTCGATATGCCAGGGCAAGTGGAGCTTTACACACACCATAATTCTATTAAAAATATTTTTGGAAAGTTGGAAAAAATGGGGTACCATTTGTGTGCAGTGCATATGGTCGATTCTCACTATTGTTCAGACCCTTCAAAATTTATTTCAACTCTTTTACTGAGTCTCTCAACAATGATGCAGATTGCTTTACCACACGTTAACGTTTTGACTAAGGTAAAGAATCAAAAAAAAATTTAATTTTGTAAACACTAAATTTCGTTCTAGGCTGATTTACTGAAGAAGAATGCTGACAAGTTAGATTTCAATATTGATTTTTATACTGATGTTCTGAATCTGGATTATTTATTAGACTTGTTAGATGATGCGCCACTTACAAATAAATACAAAAAACTCAACAAGGCTTTGGTTGATTTAATCCAGGATTACAGTTTGGTTTGTTTTGTTCCATTAGATGTCAAATCAGAGAGGAGTTTATTAAATTTGAAAAGTGCAATCGATAAGGTATTAATTTATTTAAACCGTTTTTTATAATTTATATATCAAATTTTAGGCTAATGGTTACATTTATGGCAGTGGTGAAGAACGAAGTATTCAAGCTTTACTGTCATGTGCAGTTGGGTCGAGAACTGAATCTGAAAGATACGACGCTGATTTCTTTTAGTGTTTAATGTACTGAATTCATTTCACAAAATATAAATGTTTTTTTCAATTTTGTTTTTATATCCACACAAATTAAACCTAAATTTAATGTAATCCTATCATTATTTTGCTGGGGGTTTGGCCTTCTGTTTTTCCAACTGTGCTCTAAAAAATAATTTTTAATTTTTGTGAAACACACGTTACAAAATTTACCTCAATTGTTTATTAAAATCATCTTCCACGTTATCATCCTCCCAGTTGTCTTCCCAAACACTAATATCTTGCTCATCTTTGTCTTTCCCAGTCCAATCTAAAAACAGAATAGACAATTTTGCAAATCATTTGGCTTAACCTCACACTTACCCTCGACCGGAAATTCTTCAAATTCGTCGTCCTCCTCAAGAACACCAAGATCTAATTTAGGTTTTTCAGTCATATTTAGAACTAGTTTTATAAACCCACTTCTAAATGTTATATGTTGTTTTATAATATTCAACCTTTATAAGTTTTTTCTAGAAATGTCGAGTTCGACAGTTCTTACAAATTTCTGTATTAACAACTTTTACCGTGGTGCTGCCATCTGTTGCTTAAACTCTCAAAGTTTCACCTCCAATTTGTAGAAGTATTTTTTAACAGTTTTAAGTCACCCTATTGAAACAGTATAATGCTTTTTATTATTGCTCATGTGTTCATAGACATGTTCATGAAAATTTAAAGGATTATGCTAGAAAAAAGTCCGTGTTCTGGAAGACATTTCATAAATAGAATAAAAATTTATAAATAAGAGAACACTGTTTATTTAAAACCACAGTGTTATTTTCAGTAGAGTTCCCGCAAAAATTTTATGTTGTGCAACACAAAATACAAAACGCACGACTTGCTAGATACTGTTTAATGTTTTACAAATAAAAAATCGTAACTTAATGATTTAAAAGTTAAAATAAAATTTTGATTTCTACATATTTAAATTTATTGAAATTAAATTTGTTTATTTTTTTTGCGTAAAATTATAAAGGTGTATAGTATAACCTTTATATAAACAGCTAAACGAATACCAAGATGAAAAATTTTGCAAAATTTTTAATCAGGGGCGTCCTAAACGGTAAAACAAATTTAATTTTTAATTTTTATGCTGTTTATGGTCTGTAACATAAAATTTTAAACTGATTTTACTGAAAATCGGTAAATCGCATCGGAAAAACGGAAAACACTTTATTTTATGAAAAACTAAGAAATTTAGAATTTTGTTGCTGAAAGTGGCAAGAACCACAGGCAAAATAAACCCACCCAGTTTATTATTATTAAGTATTAAAAATTTGTTTTATTTTTGTTACTTTTGTGAGTTAATTTGTATTTTTTTATGTTTAATTAGAACATTTTATTTCAAATTAAAATAAAAAGGTCTATACTTAGAGATGAGCAATCCTTTTTTTTCTTTCATTCCATTTTCATAGACCAATACTCCCCCGAAATAAAATCCTGTTACGTCCCTCTGTAGGTAGGTATGTTACAATTATTAAAAGCTTAATTAATTATGTTTGTAAAAATGATAAAACAATACAAATTCTGTAAATAAACGACTTTCGTTGACTATTTATAATTTTACCTATTGTTAAAATTTATCGTTGACAAACGAAAGCTCCATAGGTTGACTCAATGAATTAATATTTTGATAACTGATTTGTGTGTTTTTATGAAATGTGGATCATATTTTGGACTATTTTGTAAAAAAGTAATTATTATTTTATTATTATATTATTTCTGTAGTTGATTTTTTTATTACTTAAAACGTACTCGTACCTAACGTTAGACAAATATACCTACAAGCAATTAATGAAAAATTTGAAAGACACTAATAATCCAAAAGCGGATTAAAAAATACGCTTGTTGAATTATTTTGAGGAATCACAATTATTTTTTATTGAAATTCAACCTTTTTAAAAAAAAACGGACAACGTAGCACTAGGATATCACCCTTAGTTCATTAAAAAAAAAGAATTGGCTTAAAAGAAAGAAAAGCTCGGAGAGAAGTTACTGAAGTTAGGGACTTTTTTAAATTTGATTATACAGGTGTCTCAGGGGTGCGTGCAAGCTCCATAACTTTTTTTCTATTCAAGACTTGATTTTTTAAACGATAGGTCCGACAATAAGACACATTTCTAAAAAGTTCTATTTAATAGAGGATGGCTTAAAATAAGATACACAACTAAGTTCTGTTTTTTTTTGTAATGAAAACTCCCAATTTTTGTAACATTTTTGAATTTGTCATTGTCGATATAACGCACCTGGTTTCTTAGATTTATCTGCAATAGTTTTTAACTTATGTCAATTTATGTGTCAAAATAACGTCGTAGATAGACCCACAGTAAAATTCATAACTTCAGAACCATTCAAGATAACTTAAACAGCATCTTCTGAGATAAGGGCGAATACGGAGTCGATGTTCCATCGCCCACTACGATTTTTTAACCATGCATGACAAATTACAAATGACAATAACTCGACTTTTTAAAATAGGTACAGTTGCGGAATTAAAATTTCGGGCAGTATTTTTCTGTAACTTTAAAAAGTTTACTGTAAACTACTTTTTACTGTCATCATGACTGACATTTGACTATTAAACTTTTTTTTGTGTTAAAATTGTTAATTAAACAAATTGTTTGTCTTATGATATTTGTTAATTGAACTAAGTGTAAATTATCGCTTTGATCTGCTGCCTACCCTTTATTATATCACCAATCACTATTTTTGAAAGTAAAAAGTCAAAATGACATAAACATGACAAGAGTAAAAAATGAGGTTATTACTGTAGAGGTTGTTTTAGAGTTTACATTATGAAATTGACAATACTGCCCGAAATTTTAATTCCGCAACTGTACAACACTATATTTTATTGCATCATTGCATGGCATTTTTATGAGCTTTTTGTTGATTAGAGTTTGTGGAGTCTACTTTGTAAAATTTGTGAGATTTTGAGAAATAAGAAATGTTGATGGTTTTTTCGAAAAAAATAAATCGTGGGCCACTGTCGTAAAATTCGTCTTAGAAGTGTGGTTTGCAATGTATACAAAATTTCAAGTGAAAAACGTTTTCCATGATGGCGTTTGTAAATCTTTGTTACAAATATGTTTCTTGTTGCTCCACCTCATTTTATTATCACACCAGACAGAGTCAACTGAAAGTACTGTATCTATTAAAGCTTCCTGAAGATTGTTTTATTTTTTAAAGACTAAAGTTTTGTGTTTAAATACTTTGTTCTTTCCTTGATAAACTTCATTAAAGACTTCCCTAAGTATGAGACAATGAAACATATTTTTTTTGCTACAAAAAACTTTGTAAAATACATATTGTGCGCTGAGAAACAATAAATCTCTTGTGCCACTGTGGAAATAAAAAAAAATTTAGGTGCTTAACGTGGAACAATGTAAATGATGATAGCAGTTTTTTAATTTTAGTTTGTTATTCTTAGGTATTATGTAAGAATTCTTATTGTGTATACCATACTGCTACTGCTAACTGTAATTTTGTCGATATTGTAATGACGAATGGATAAAATCAACATCTGGAAACTAATTTCCTGTGAAATTCATCGAACTGCAGTTCCTAAAATTATAGCGCGAACACAAATCTCATCCATTGAAAGGTACTCATCCTTTAAGCCATAGGATCTTCAAACTAACCTTTCCCACCTTCAGTTCGGCAACATATATAAAGTTCAGTTGTAAAAGCAAGGTCCCACTAACCAACTTTGTTAAAACTTAAACCAATCTGATCTATGGTTTAACATTCACCAGAAGCCACAATTAAATGCATGAGAATTTAATTGTAATAAGACCTAAACAATAAAATAAACGCACTGCTGCTAACGCTTTCACTGGTTAAAGTTAGATTAAATAGAAATATTTACGTTAAACAACTTAATCAGTGTTAAACTCGAAGGACATCCGCAACATGTTTTATCCAAAAATCAATAAGACGAAATAAACAGAGCCAAGTGATAATTAATATAATTAGAAGGCTTCGTCATCTTCACTTAATTAAAGTGTCAAATAAGTTTAGGTTGTAATTAGTTTATTTTTTTCTCTTCCAATTGTGTTTGAGTGTTTGATTTTAAATTAACAGTGATCATTAAGTGGCTAAGTTTGAAAAAAAAAATTTCTTTTCTGAAATTTATAAATTTAACGGGAATGACCCGCCCTGTGGAACATTTTACGGCTGCGCAACACAATTCGGGAAGCTATGAAACTGGGATTCTTGATCCCATCTGTCAGTACATTCGCAAACTAGGGTGTTATTGCAGCCCTTTGTGAGAAAAATACGCGGTGCGGTCACCTGTATGGACATTTCAGTCGAAAAACAGCTTGTAAAAATTTTGTCTCTTAATGTAAGTAAAGTTTTTCTGATAGTTTTAGTGGATTGATTTACAGAAAAAAAACGACTTTTTTAATCATGAAAAATTTTAAAAGCAAACTTTTGCTATGAAAAATTTTAAAAGCAAACTTTTGCTATGACAATTTTATTTAATTAAAAGTTAGTTTTATAATAGATTTATCTTTTTTGATGAATGCGAATTTTTATTGCAGACAAGTTTTAAAAATTATTAAATTACTCTTCTGTTTTTTCAAATGCGGAAAAGTTGTGTTGTCTGGAAAATCCCAATATAACAAAAGTTGTTACGACTTAGAGTTCAATGTTCAGAAGTTCGTTTTTACTACATTTGGAGCTTTCCAAATACACAATAATGATAATAAAACTTGTTAACAAACACAGAAAAAACTTTGTTCAAACTTTTACAAGAAGTAATATTATTAAATCTTTAGAGTCGAATTTTGACAACATAAAATTAATATTCGACGGGTCTGAAATATTAGAAGTTGTTTAAATTCCATCCAACTTTATGAAACTTCTTACAAACTCTTTCACGAGTTGGAAGATACGTAGGTACTTATTATAGATTTCTTTATATACATATGTACAAGGGTTTAAATTGAAATCTTGGAAAGAGTAAATAAATAAATAAAGTTGTTAGAGCAGCATTTCTTCATTAAGCAAGCAGTAATCGAGATTGGGTCAAGGAGATCTTGAAGATAACATATGCAGTAAAGGCTGTTTTGCATGAAGCTACAAAGCATTTGCTCCAGTTTAAGTCCGCATGACCGCACAAACTTGTGCAATTATCACAAAAGAGGTACTTACGACTTTATTTTTAGTAGATTTAAAAGAAATTCAGATCAACAACCTCATCAAGAAAGGAATTTGTATTAATGTAATGGAATGTTTTCAAAGCGTAAAGTACAAAGCACACAAAGAATGAGGACGTTGTAATTCGGAAAAGTAGCACTTATTTATTTTGCGAATTTTTGGATTGACCTAAAATTTTTTGTTCTGGTAAAATTGCAGCGACAGACAGCTTGAATAAAATATGATGCGAAAAATTTACTTTTAATTGTAAGTGACTGAACACTGAATAATAAATGACCTAGCCATCACAACTCCATCAACCCTCGATATCGTATTCCGTCAAGAGACCTATTTTTTGCGTAGAACCGCTGAATAGTAGCAAATTTAGGACCAAGTCACTTCAAACAACAAAAAATATTTCAATCGGATAAAAACATTTCAAACGTGAATGAAAAAATTATTTCCGATCAACCGGAAGTGAGATTTAATATATCGTTTAAGAAACCATAATCTCATTTGTGATAAATTAGATTTAAAGGCAAAATATCTAAAAGTCCAAGTCAGCCGAAAAAATGCCTTAATAACATTTTAAATATTTAACTTCCGACGGCAACCGAACGTTTTGAAATATTGACTCAAGTGTCGAATGCAAATAAAATTCGTTTTCATATAATTTATGATGCTTCCGCGTCCACTGTACAAAAGTGACATTTCAATATCGGAAGCAAAATTGATGTTTTTACAAGCTTGTCACTGGAAACATTACTTTTTGTAATATTATGCTGCCAGATCATTGCTCAAAAATTCATAACGTGTGTTCTTCATGATAATGTGCGATAATCGGCTGAATCTAACCGAACTTTGAAACTTTAGAAGTTGTCACTTTAATATGTTGATCAGATTGGAGCGATGTGATGAAGTTTATAATGAGGTATTTGATTAACGAGTAACAATTCGTGATTTGGAAGTATTGAAGCTTAGAAAGAACTACACCAAGGAAGCGTGTTGGGAGTATGAGGACTTGAATATCTTTCTTTTAGTCCACAAAAGCTTTGTTCAATTATTTTATTTGAGTATTTTATGCAAAGCTGTCATATGATTTCGGTTTACGTTTTTTGACTGTACGAAAGTATACAAAATGATCTATATGTATTTACGAAACTTAAACGCAACTTGGACGATGAAATATTTTTAGGTAACTAGTTTATCAATAGTTGTTAAAAAAGGAATCAAATCAAATATGAAATGTATAATTAGTTGTTGTTAGAGTCGTAGTTATGTAATAATAAAAATAATAAACCCGATAGCTTTAGTTGCACTAAGAATAAAGTATTCATTATTGAATAGGCAACTGAAAGGTTTTTATAATTACACTTGAATGAAGTGTGTATTAAAAAAAAGGAGACGGAAAGAAAAAATGTGCTTTTAGTTAGTTTTTCTTTGTACTTTCTTTCTGGGTAAAAGCCCTTTTAAGTTCTCGTGAGTTACTAATTAAATATTTACTTTGACACAATGTGTCAACATTAACGAATACTTTTCGCAATAAAATATTTTAGTTTCTCATAGTATAACTATGTATGTGTTAGGTATAATCGAGAAAAAAATCTGAATTCTGGCGACTGCTTCTCCCAGTAGAATTTTATTTTGAGCCTTGTTTATTTACAGAATTGAAATTAAAGCGATGACTGCAACATCAATAGAGAGTTTTTGCAAACCGTAAAAAAGTTTATCGTATTACGACAAATGGCCGTTGCTAAGAAATCAAAACATAAGACGTTTACGTAAACGTTTTTGAAGTGACTGAATACGCCTGTTGCCCTTGAAAGACGTACAATAGAACAAAGTGAAAATGACGCCTCAATAAACCAGCCCCTGCTGTGGATACCGACAAAACTTACAACATTGACGATCACACTTCAAGTTAATTCGAATTAGTTTAATTCCGAATTAAATTTTCATTGCGCTTTCTTTAAACTGCCTCATAAAGGAATTTAGCTTGCTACTACGTTTAGTTTGCAATCCGATAATTTACGACCCTGCCTGCTTGCGGTTAGAAGGCTCGGCTTTCACAGCAGGCGCTGGTTTATTGAGGCGTCATTTTCACTTTGTTCGACTGTACACACGACAATTAAATGAGGTTGTCGTTAAGGTTAACGTTAAACTAAACGGTTTGCAAAAACTCTAATATTTCACACTATCTACGTGTTTAGAGGATTTTTATATTATTTTGTTTTAAATCGAAGTTTCCGTTACAACACAAAAAATTAGTTGAATAGGAAACAAATGTGTGGAACGTGCTTTTTACAATTTTCTTTCATTTTCAATTATGTAGGTATCAGTTTGTGGGTTTGTTTTGTACGAGAATAAATACTGTAATTCTTATAGCCTAAAATTGTATTTATGTTTTTAGGTTATGTAAACTTTAGTAATTAGTGCACGTTTTTAATTATCTGTTGTCTTGTTGAATTAATTGAATTTTTTTTTATACAGTTTCGGTTTGTAAAAAGAATGAATCATTGAAATAAAAAGAGCTTTGATAAATTACCCAGACTCGTGGTAATTAAATTTACTTTCAATTGAGTGTGATAAAAAAAATAATGATGGATTTTATTTAGGAGGCCTGTTTCTTATCTTTTTAGAAATGTGAGCCTATTTATGAGTTTCACTCTTTTCACCATCTTGCATTCATTGGAATCTAACTATTCACTTTCGAGACACGAAACTAAGTAAATTTTTTATGCGACGAGGACGTCTGAATTGAGATGCCATGTTAACTTAGTTACGCAGACGTTTTTTCCGCAGGGTGATGCTTCTTTTGTTCTTTTATTAAATTTCGATCGATTTTATCTTTGTAGTTCTTTAGCTATTTTAATACTTTTGCATAATGAGTACAGCTTAAGTGCTCTTTCAGGAAAACTCTTTCATAATCTTTATGTAAAATTTTTCGACACCGCTTTTATTCTGTAATTTATCATTTCATTCGAAGGCCGATATCAGACTATAAACTCTTCTAGCGAGATAATGTTGTTTTCTACTCTCAACACCGACTTCAACACCCGTGAAGAGTTTCCGTGTCACTTGTTTATTTACGACTAAAGATAGGAACATTTCTTTTGGAAAGTTTCCTGAATTTTTAGTGCGAATCTTTTTTATAACCTAAGTTCCTTTGAACATTAGTTTTTAGGTGCTTTATTACACGCACACTGATGCGAGCCCAACAAACCGAAAAAAATAATAAATCCCGTTGTTTGTATTTTTTCTAAATATTAATAATAACGTCAAACAATTTTTATTAAACAGTTTGAACAATTTTAAGGAAGAGGTAGGTTATTAATTGGTACGTCTGTATTGCGTCTATTAATTGTATATATATAATATTGAGTGTTAACATGCGTTTTTCTTAATGATTAGGGTTAGCCTGGATGAATGTGAATGGACTAACATGAATCCTCATTTTAAAAATTTGAAAAAACAAATTGTAATGCCATTTGTGATCATTGATCAAAGTTTTAAAAATGAATGGATTGTACTCGCAAAATCGACAAAACAGCCTTTTACAAAGTAATTAATATTCGATATTTTCCTGTATGATTTATGATAAAACTGAAATCATTATTAATAATCGGAAAACGCTTGTTATGATATCACAGCAAAAATAATTTATTTTTATTTGGATCTTCATCATCAATCATCAGCTAACATCTATCTATTCATCCGCAATACGTAAATTATCCCAATCAGACCCGCAGGATACGACTTCCTTCGTCATCTTGAATTTACGACAAAGTAAGTCAGTAAGCCATAAAGGATTTGCTAACGTTGGTCAGATTTTAGTAATTTAACCTCATATTAAGTCATCCATTAAACACTTTTATGTTTTGCGGCAACAGTTGCTAATTACTATAAATGGATTAAGGAAAGTATATACATTTCAAAATTGAAACAATTGATCGGATAAAAATAGTTCTTATTTTATTTACTAGTGAACAAGTAAATCATAAATTTCATGAAAGTATATTTTAACCATTTCTTTCCTAGATGATTTTTTTACATATTAAACGAAATTGCATATTTTTATGGGTCTCTTCTATTTATTTACAACAAATAATATAAATGTCACTACAGAATTAGACTATTGTAACGTTAAAACGTATCTCCAAAGATTTTTAATTTTGAAATTTTATAGAATAGTAAAAAGATTCTCAATTATGTAGGTAAGGGCATTTTACGCATTCTGCTAATGATTTAAAAATGTCTTTAACTCTTTGATTACATGTAGTACAATTAGAAATTATTACATTATAAGAAATATGAAATTTTTTCATTAAAATCTAATAGAAATTTTTAATGAATTTTAAAACTATTATTATAAAATTATAGACCTTTTGTGTTTAGCAAGTTACTTTCTGTATTTAGAAGTACTTTTACAGTGTATATGCAAGCATAATCCAAGTTTGATTTTACGCCTGTCAGATATAATATGTTTTCTTATAACATGCAAATTACCTACTTGTATTAGAATAAAACTAGAGGAACTTGTTTCTATCTGAAGCTTCATGTGCCCAAATAAAACGAAATTTATTGGTCATCAAGTTGATATTGTAACAAACAAAAATTGATTAGTCTAGATTATATTGAAGGTATTAGTATTATTAGATTTGTTTTATTTCATAATATCGTTATGAACACTTACATTAAATTAGATTGCGTTAAATTAGTTTCCAACAACAGTTTGAATGGTTTTATGGTCTGAACTCCTAAAGAAGTTTGGGATTGATAAAAGTGATTAGCACACATGCACAAAGTTTGAATGTTCTTTTACTTATTAAAAATTGTTTATATGAAATGTACACGGAGTACATTATTTATTAAAACGTATAAGGCTATACGTATGGTTTTATCTTCTAATTAGCAATAAAGCCGAAGTTTCAGACTCGTAATAAGGTTTAGGCTTTTTATGTAGCTTTATTAAAGCGGTAAAAGGACCAAAAGAAAATATAAGACCAGGTTTTTTTTAGATCAACTCAGATAATATTGGGTCAAGATTGTCAGCTAACTAACACTATTGTACTAAGCTTTTGAGTATAGTTAATAGGATCAAACAGTAATAATTTAAGGACAGATATAATTATAACCTTTCTTCTATGAAAAATTCAATTTGCATTTATTTTTCGCGACAAGAAACAGTACTTATTAGTGCTGTAGGTTATTTTGACCTTATTATGTAAGATTTGTTATTTCGTAAAAATAAATGTAAATGTCAGCAGCTTTATAAATAAAGTGTAAATAAAAAGATTTTCAGTGATATACAATGCAATTATTAAAAATAATAAACTTTTCTAAAATGCATGTCATACAGTGGAGATTAATAAACTTTATTATATTAATTTCATATACTAATTTCATATACGAAGAAATATTTCTTTTTCAATTTTAAAATAGCAATAATATTTTTATGGTATAATACACGGCTTAATAAAAAAATTGAGAAAATCAATTTGTCGACAGCTACCTACTTCTTTTATGAAATGAAGCTATGCCGTAAATAACTTATATACAAAGTATGGTCTTTTTATAACAGGTCCATAATAGGAAACCGGATATTTATCTGAAGTACACAAAGGAAATTGATGTTTTGCTGTATATTCTCTCTTGTCTTACCATAGTTATTTTCAATTTGTATTTGTTAAGGAATCTACATCAAAGTTGATTAATAACATATTGGTGTGTCGACCAGTCGACCTACAAATTAAATATGGAAAAAGTTAGTTTTCATTACTGTGCCATTGCACAGGGTGAACAAATATGACTGATTGAGTTGGCAATGGAATTAGAGCAGTTTCTTATTTTCAATTTGCAATACTGTAACCGTATATGTATTGTTTTCCTTAGTGTCAACTGATGCGTTTACCTATAGTTTATTTAATGTTGGCAAGTTAATTAATATTCAGGTTGTCAACACAGTGTCCAAATTAAACTCCAAATTTTAAATTAACACAAAATTAGAAAAATTATTTAATACATCAAATAGGTATTTGCTATTAATCAAACCGCTTATCATTTAAAAAATGTAACAGGTGTTAACGGATAACCAATATTTGTTGATTTTTTTGATGGTTAGTACTTCAATATTGATATTTCCGGACCATTTTGACGAATGCAAAATTAACGTTTTTGCACTGAAGAACAAAAACTTATTTGTTAAGCTGAACTGTTGTGTCGATAAGAACAAAGGTAAATTAAAGACAATAACTTGGCAATAGCTAAAGAATAGCTTGCAAAGAAAAAGTTAACTTTGAAGACTTGTGGTTCTAGAGTATAATGTAACTCGCATATTTTGTACTTTTATTTTAAGCAGCTTATTGCATTAGCATCTCGACATCTCGAGGAAAAGCTTTCTTGTTTTATAAATGCTATATGCAAATTTAATAACACACCTGCTCTCACGCTAAAAGGCCGAATTTTTCATACATACATAAGTTAATCGGAACACACCACATCATCTGGGTTTGAAACTGTGCGTGAAAATTTCACTTATAAGAAAAAAATCAAAAACAAGTATTTTACTTATGCAAAAGATGAACTCATGCCTTTGATATATTATTTAAAATGAGCTGATCTGCGGCTTCAGCTAAAAATGTAAATAAAAGTTTGAAAATGTTTGTGGAGATATCAAAAGTAGAAAACAGCTTTATAATTTGTTAAATAATTTGACATTTAGTTCCAGTAGCCGTTCTATACGGTTTTTTATTTGAAATTGGAACTCTTATTAGACGGCAAACGTAATTGGATTCAGTTCACATTTCGTATTTACGAAACACTTTAGTTTCGCAATCAATTCCAAATCAATCCCCTGGTGCAGGAGTCGTATTATAAACGTGAAACGTCTTGTTATCTCTTATTCGATTATAAAGCTTTCCACTTGTAAAATATTCTAGATAACTTCTGTCAATCGGTTTGATATATGGGTAATTTAGGATTGATTTGAACTAATTCAAAGTTTCGCTCGATTGAATCCTTTTATTTTTCATTCAAAGACCGTGCAATGCAGCAATTCGCTTGAAATTGAATTTAAAATAATTGCGTAATTGAAACTGAAATGTAGCAATTAAATTTCATTCATGATTAGAGGTTTGTACTTGTTTTAACTTAAAAATGCTCAATTTTTGATACCAGAGGGGTTCCAACCAATTATTTTTGGAATAAAAAACCAATGAATCAATTAAGGATGAAAGAAGTTTGAAGTCATATTTCTTTTGGGTTAAAATGAAACCAGCAGCGAAACCATTGATTTATTTTACAACGAATTCATTCCGGGTTTTTGTGCTGGAATCATTTACATTTGACGTGACACGACGTTTTGAAGGCTGCAATTAAAGAACAAAGTCACAAAGCGGATAACGAAGCTATAAATGTAAAAAAAACACACCGATTTCAATAATACGTAGAGTCTGATACAGTCAAGAAAAATAAGTTTTATTGATTTTCAGGCGGCATTGATCGTATCCGTAATTTTTAAAGGAATTTTATTGTTACTCACTCATGGGGTAATTGTTCTAGACTTGTAAACATATCAGTCGGTAATCCATTAATTAAGTCTAGTCTTTCTAACAGTGTGATTCTTTTACAATCACAAAACGATTAAAACGGTAACGGTAACGGTAGTTGCCGGCAAAATTTTTTTAGGTTTTGCGGCAAAATTCACATTGTTTTAAACACTAGCTGCTTTTACACATTGTTCTAAACTGCTTCTTGCAGTTTAAAATATATTTTTTTAAACAATACCAACAATAGTTTTTGAAGAACTAACCCCAGAGATCATTAGCGATTAAAACCCTCTATATTTCAGAATCTAGAAGTTTCTGCTAGTGTAACTAGTATAAACATTTACATAAAGTAAATTAAATAATTTTTGCTTTTTCTAATCGCTATCATCTCTTAAAATTAACCTATTAAATTTACCTTTTGTGTACATATTGCTGTAACTTTTCTGGGTAGTTTGTTTGTGAGTGGTTTATCAGTGAAACATTTTTTT
Organism: Tribolium madens; assembly: GCF_015345945.1. NCBI lineage: Eukaryota > Metazoa > Arthropoda > Insecta > Coleoptera > Tenebrionidae > Tribolium > Tribolium madens. The sequence continues at coordinate 3,970,646 of NW_025401069.1, forward strand.
GGTATTAATAATGAACGTTTTAGAGGTAGCATGATGATGGTATTGGGTTAAAATATTTAGATAATAATTTGTATATTGAACTACAGTTGCTTCAATTTCATAAGAGCGATGTTAATACATTCAGACGTTAATATCTTTGTTTCTATATGATGTGGTTGATTTTTTGTTGCTGTATCGAATGAAGTTGGTTGTATTTTCGTATTTCAATTAGGAGCCGAGATATTGATAATTGGTAATAACGATTTTTAATTGTCTATAAATTATTAATTAAAGTAAATGTTATTTCAATGTCGCGGTAATTACGTGTGTATGCAAAATTTCAGCTTATTCAGAAAAGGGGAGCTGTTTTTTTTTGACTTGTAAAAGACGGACAACAAAGCAAGATAAATAAAAAGCTTTCGAAAATGATTTGCCAAAGGACTATTAAATTCTTTGTATGAAGAAAACCTGTGCCCAGCTTCCCTTTTGATATTTTAGTGTTATGTATGTAGTTGTTAGATCGAAACTTGCCACCGCTTACAATGCCAATGCCAGATCAAAAAATCAGGCATCTAAAGCCATAATACGCGGGCAACCCACGCCGGCGGCCATTCTTCAATTTTTTGGGCACCGTTGCCAGCAGCGGAAGCACTGCCTATTTTTTTCTCTACTGATCATTGTTGTAAAAGCTGGTAAAAAATGGCTTTCAGAATAAAATAGGGCAGTTTTTACTTACCCACTATTTGAAATTATTTTCAATTATTTTAAACTTAGTGGATTTGTGACGAAGCTCGTTAAAGGTTGTTTGTTAGGAGTATTTAATTAAAGATACTATTTCGCTCCGTGCATCTCTCTGTATCCAAAATAAAATTACCTTTGTTCAGCACATTTAAATCTGTAATCAGAATGACTTTTATTTTAATTACCTACGTGAAATATGTTACTTTGTTTAATTTCCGAGCACATAATAGGATTGAAATGGCGTTAATACTCTTTTGTACCTGTTGCAAAAACAAACGTGAGTCGTAGTTATGCAAGTGTTCTCTAAGGACGAGTATATTTAATGAGATTATGGCATTAGAAGCTTTAAATTAATTCAAAAATGGTATGGCTTGATAAGAAATTTAAATTGGGAATGTTTCTAATTGCTTCATTAAGTGCTTCGGAAATAATTGCGTCAGTTACCTGCTTTACAGCCGAATGAAGCTTACATATTAATTTGATATCATTGCGCAGTGGGTTCATTAGCGAAATTATCTCACAACTTTTTATTAAAAAAATTATTTTACTAATATTTGAGACCAAATATTAACCATTTTTTTTTCAATTTTTCAAGCTGTGACCATTTAGAAAACAGTCAAGTCAAACTTAATCGTTTGATTTAGTTTTTAACTTCATAGTAATTGCAATTTATGATTGAAATCTTTTTTACGGACAGCCATCATTAGTGATTTTTTGACTAGAACATTTTTGATAAGAGTCATTAATAATATTGGTGCTCAAGTACGGACACTGAAAATAAAGAAGTAAATCTAGTATTTCTGAGGGAGCTGTAATTGATGAAGTTTTCATATATGACTATTAAATGTAATAATAGAAAATTTATGATTTTAAAAATTTAATTACTATTGAAATAATTTGATCGTTTAAACAAAAGGTTAACTATGTATTGTTTTTACAATATTTTTATTTTCTTTTTCATAAATTGTTTGAGAAATGCACTTTATTGAAAACAACAACAAAAAATAAATTATAATAAATCTGGACCTGAATCTTAAAATGGCCAATCTTTAGTTTCATCGATTTTGAGATACGCGCGAGTATCTCCAATTCTCCAACATTAAAATTCCCGAGTTCATTTCCGTATATACAAAAAAGGTCAATCTCTTGTTGCTAAGGGCCATTTCAAACCGCTAACTAAGGGCAAATTTTCATCTAAATCACAAAATATCAATGTTTAGATCAACAACATTTTTTAAAAGTATACATTGTTTTATCGATTTTTATTATTTGAAAATAAAAAAAATAAATAGTCAAAAAAGAAACTTAAAAAAATAAATATAAACAAACAAATGTTATGTAATGGAAAAGAGGTCGAGTTACCTAATTTATATTTTAACTGAAGAAAAAACTTTTAGTAACTACAGAAAATTCACTTGCACCTGTAACTTGAAAAATAACTACTTAGATGTGATTAACATTTGGCACTTATTGACTTATGTGAAGCTTGAAACTTCTCAAAGTTTTAATGTTGCTTAGTACCTAAATGCATCTTACATTAACGTAGCTTCGTCAATCGATATCTCTAAATTTACGCACCAAAGTTTGTAATCAAAGAGATTATGTGAGTTGATTACAAAAGTTTTGTTTCACACTAATCTCGTCAAAATTTATTAAAAATCTATACACATCACATTCACCTTTTTATATACTTTTCGAAGTAATCTTTTACTTAATAGTAATTAATTAAATTTAAAATTTATTGACGGCTTACAGAACATTTAATTGCAATCAAATTCTAGATTAATTTGGCAAAACAAAATAAATGACAACTTAATTTGAATTAGATTAATTCTGAGTTAAAATTTAATTCGCTTTTGTAAATCGTAATGTTGTTGTTAAGCTATTTATTAATAAGTCATTTGTGTTGTTTTGGGTCATATTAAATAAAAATTATTACTTTAGTTTGAACATCTGTTATAAGTTGATATCTCCAACTTTTCTTTTTGTATAAGTTATAGATTTAATAAAATACATAAATTATACTAACCATAATTTAATATCGTGATAGGACTAGTATAGGTATCAGAGACTTCATATAAAATAATTGGAACGCAGTGCCAGCAAAGGGCAGTAATTTATCGAACCCCTATCACAATAAAGCGCTTTTCAGCAGGCTTAAATACCATGACTTTGATTTGTAAAACAGCTTTTATGCGGCATTTAACGTTTCTATGCTTTAGATTACACATAATTGTCCATCTGAACTATCTCATGCAGAAATAATTATCTGGATGAGGCCGAACAAGGCTTGAAACAATAAAATGTTACGGTGTTCTGGCACGTATTAAATTTTATAGTAGAAAAAAAATCATATTTTTTTGTATATTTTGCAGACATGCTTCATACGAAATTCCATTTTCACAAAATTGAAAATCGATTTTCTTAATAAAATGTTTAGAAAGTATTACGTGCAAATATCGTTATCATGCATGCTACCTTGAGTAATATTAGATTAATTTTAATTGAATCGACGTTTACACAGGGTGTAAGATAAAGTATCAAATCAAAAGTGCTACAGAAACCTTTAAAAGCCCATCATATGCATTTACATGGTGTTGGTTTAAAGAGCTTCATTAATTAATTATGTACCGGTTTGTGATAATAAACGCATATATCTAGGAACTCGACGATTTTGCAACATGGTTCAGTAGGTATTCTCAGTTATTGGCGTACTTAAATGTAATAACAATGATATGAATAGGATCTTCCCACCCACACAAGCACTCTTCTAAGGCTTTATGTGCAGCATTAACAGCTTTACTTATTCTGAGGTTAAAGATATTTTAGGTCTTTTGCAAATTCTTGAAGATATACTTGTACTTTCAAAAATCTGTATTTGAAACAGAACAATGAGAAAAAAAATGGTTGCAAAATCAATTTTAAATTATATATAAAACAAATATACAGTATGTCCCCGCATTGAGTATACAAGAGGAATTTTTATTTAATTTTTGAATTTACGCTAAAACTGCAAAGGAAAAACATTTTTTGCTTCACCTGAAACGATCAAATCTGGAATTAAAACTTTATTATTCTGATTCAGTGAAAAGAAAAGTTAATTTTTCTTTTGATTTTGGCGGTTTTTATTTATTTGTCAACTATATGTCATTTTGACAATTAATTTATTAATTGAATAATGATAATTTTTGTTAGAAATGATTTTGTTTCTTCTCCTAAAGCTGTTTCTTTGAGTTTCTTAAAATTATGTTTTTCACAAAACTTTTTGTTATTTAACTTGCGTAAACTCATTTGTCAAAGTGACATCATTATCAAAAAAATAAAACCGCCAATGGGATTACTCCAAGTCCAAAATCAAGAGACAAATAAACTTTACTTTCTACTGAGTTAGATTTAAAATGAAAGATAAAAAATTTTTCCTCTTGTACACTCAATCCGGGGGCATACTGTATGTTCAGATTTAAACAACAATTATGTTATAAAACTTGAGAGCCTCGTACAGGAAAATTACGAAAAACATTATCTTCTGTTATATTTTACAAGGTACAAATGCTTTACTGTTAATAAAAAGACAGTAAACGTTATGAATCATTTGCAGTTTATACTTTGCTTAAAGTTTAATTCTTATTTTTATTACAATTGAAAGCAGGTGTAGTACAACTGAAGTACGGCTTCAAACGAATATAAATTATGCAACTTGCTTCTTAATTTGTCTCTTTACTATTCATTCTAAAAACATTAACTTAAATTGTATTTATATTTAGTGCTATATGGTATTAGACATAATGTTCTGGAGATATCAAAATGTCGGTTCCATTTATTATAGTGCTTGTTATAATTTGAACATGTGACATTTATGGGCGATTTAGCTAAGACATTAGTCAAAGATATTACCAGTAAAATGGATATGTATTTTGACCAGTCAGTCGTAATGTAAAGATTTATTTGCGCTACCAAATCAGTAGTCACTTTGATAAATGATAAACAATCTGTACGTATCTGTGAATAACAAGAAGTAATTTAATATATTTGAATAAATTTACGTATTTTGACTCATGTTATCAAGTTTCCTAATTTTTTTTAATGAAAATGACCATTTACTTATTTTTGCTAGCAAACAACGTAAAGAACTTTATAAACACATTCTAAAGTAGGGTTAGCTATTTAAAATTAAAAGTTAAAGTTAAAAGTTTTTCAGAAAAGGAACTTTATTGGAGCTACTTTTCTTGATAAAGAGATTGAAATTTACTGTTAAAGCAAATTGTAATTTTATTCAGGTACATTTAGCTACGATTAAAAATACATACTTACATTATACCATTTACAAATTTTGTAGAAATATAAGTGTAGGAGTTATTACAGTTACCTTTTGATTGTTATTAATTAGTTTTACCAAACAACAAGTCCAACTTTTGTAAAATAATAAAATCAACATAAATATTGTAAACGTTTATATGTATGTCACATGTTTGAGACAGCTACACTGTTTTACCGAACGGAACGTGGCAAAAAAGAACAAATGTGTTACAAGTGCTTTTACTGCAATCTAAACTTTATTTTATTTTCTTCAAACTCATATTTCATTTAATATTACTTTACTTTGTTTCTCTCCAATATTCTTTTGACAAGCAACTTTAACTATTTTTTTAGAATAAATATTATATTGACTGTAGATAACATTAAAGTAATATTAAGCCCGGATTTTGTTGATTCCTTTTACTGCTATTTTGATTTTTTAGCTCACGTTTTCTTTGAATTGCGACTTTATCGAACTCGGTAGGAAAATTCCCTCAAGGCTCAATAGCAATTGATTGAGTTAATCTTTCGTTCAATTAATCCGAACATTGCAAACACACGTGCGAATTACAAAGAGTCCCAAAGGATACGTCGCAATTTGTTTTTAAATTTGTTTTAAAAGGTGGTTTTTAAATTATGCGCAATTTTATTTTGTTGCAGACGTTGATATTGAATTTGTCTCCCACGTTGTGACAACAAGAACGATTGAAGTTGAGATTTAATATTGTCTCTTGAGCTTCTTTAAATGCGTTTTCTTTTACATATTTTAGGAAGAATCTATCAGCTATACTCGAATACGACATCTGTCCTACAGCGGTATGAAGTAGTTTCCTTTGATAAAGGAGATTTAGAAACTTTATTATTGTTCATCAATATGGTTGGGCGTTGTTTGCCCGGCGCCTCCACCATTTTTTCCTCAAGGAAAACTTTTATTTATTTAATGTAACTAGTATTTGCTGTTTTAATTTAAAAAAAAGTATTTTTATATAAAATAACTCTTATTAATCAAAATCTCTTACACTTAGAACTACATTTCATTATATGGTGGATTCCGAAAGTTATACAGATCGCTATTCAACTACAAATTTGTGTAATGAAGTGCTTTAAGTTTGAATTTAATTATTACCTATCTTATTTAAATTACTCCGAGTATACCCTGAAACGTTATTAATTAAATCTCGTAGTAACTAGATTTGCAAATTTAATATTAATACAGTTCAATGAAACAAAATTTGTCGCCAAGTTATTTCACAAAGCATTTCCGTTCTTGTTATTTCAAAATCAGCCGCTGATATTACTTTGCTGTCATTTATAATGATTAAGCAAAGCATAATAAATTATCTCAAATTTTTGGAAATTTGAAAATGTAAATTGAGGTCATTAATTATTACTACTGTGTTAGAATAGTACAAAAGCACTTAAACATTGTAATGTTGTTAAAATTAGTATTAAAAAGTGTTTGAATTTTACAAATTGAGGAATCTCTTTCGATTTTTCTAGTAAAACGCATTGTTAAAGAAATCTTTTGTTTTTATTTTTAGTTTATTTTTTTTTTCAATTATTTTAAAGATTTTCTTACATAAGAGTAAAATAAAACCTTATATAAATTGCCACTTTTATTTATTCACGTAATAAACCATGATACAAAACATTATTTTAGTGTATAAATTATTTAAAATCTTTTTATTAAAAAACACAAAGTATATTATTCAACGAGCATAATAATTATGGCTATTATTTGCAAAAGGAAAGTTTAAAAAACTTCAACTTAAACAAAAAAATGTCAATATTTGAAGATTTAAACTGTCAAAGCTGTCAAAAAGCCGGGCTGATCTAGTCGTCATCTGAAACTGATATACCTACAAATTAGAAAAATTGCCAATAGATCAATAGATGTCACAGACATTAATAGTCACCCGGTATAACTTATAATACACGTGTCTATTATACTTTATGAAGTGTTATGAGATTAACATTAAGAGAATTTGTAAAATTTTTATTAACATTGGTATTAACATTTACATTCACATCAAGTCAAGTGACTAAAACGCAAATGCAACACAAATTTTTGCCAAAACTATATCTTCTAGTTTCAGTTCACATGATAGTTGGTGTGAGATTAAAATATCACCGTATTTTAAATTAAATTCGAATAATTTTGTCTTCATGCAGTGATAGATTGTGGATAAAATGTGTTTTATTAGTCGCGTTTTATCCACTTTAGACTTTGCCTCGCATTTAAATATTTTCTTGTGTGTCAACAATTTACAATCGTTAAGCTGTCAATAACACACAGGGCTGTTTAGAGGTTTTAACAGCCTGCTTTGTCTTCAAGGCCCGGCATTTTGACAGTTTTGACAATTTAATATTGACTTTTCGAAATGTAAAAATCATTTTTTTGTCTTTTTTAACAGTCTTGAATACTTAAGTAACTATTACGTATAAAGAAAGCCATAACGACAGACAGAGGTTTCTGGGGCCCGACGAAGGGAGGTCTTAATCCTCCTGCGGTCGTTATAGCCCTTAACAGCACGTGGTACGTGCAGCGTTTTTTGTCGTACTAAATTACCATATTTAAAAAAATTAAATTTCAAATATTGAAAATGATATTTGAAGGCTTAAACCGTCAAAAAATTGGGCCTTAAAAGAAGGCAGGTTGTTAAAACCTCTTAACAGCCCTGTGTATTATTAGAGTAAATTGTTGAATGTTATTCATATTATAACAACTGGAACGACGAAAACGCTTTTCGTGCTTAAAAACCTTTAAAAATACATCACAATTGACTCACTCTGTACAAAAAATAACTATTAATAAATGTTTATTACTGACAGTTAGGTTAACAAATAAAATACATATATCGGGTGTTTCAAAAATGTGTGGCATAATTTTAACCACGAATACCCCTCTACAAATGAGAATAGAGAGCACAATATTTACTSACCTAGCTCAAAAAATAGAAAAATTACAGCTTTCCAAAAATCGGTATGGAAAATGATTTTTTGGAAATATTTTTGTTATCGTTTATCCGATTATTATGAAACTTTGCATGTCAAGGGACAAAAAGATACTCTTTGATATGGTGTAAACGGAAGTCTTGTAAAAGCTATAGATTTCCGGTGACAATAGGACCCTTCCAGTTTTTGGGTCATAACTCTTTTTTTCAGCCTATTAACAGATATTTTTGATACCAAAAATCAAAAGCCCGATCATTTTTTCATAAAAAAAGTACTCTTGTTAATATCTCTAAAATGTACCGTTCTCGAGTTATTTCGGTTTAAACAAAACTCTACACCGCGCTGCAAAATCAAAAAGTATGAATTTTGAGCGTATCATTACCTTGGAAACAATCCACTATGAATGACATAGCTGTCACTGCTGTGACATTTAATGTCAATTTTATTTAATCCAAAGTAAAATTTGATTATTTCTTGATGATCATAGTAAAACACACGATTATGTGTTGGAAGAAACAATGCATTAACCATCCCGGCCAT
>NW_025401069.1:3980811-4013474 GCF_015345945.1 Tribolium madens
AAATCTATAGGTTTTACAAGACTTCCGTTTACACCATATCAAAGAGTGTCTTTTTGTCCCTTGACATGCAAAGTTTCATAATAATCGGGTAAACGATAACAAAAATATTTCCAAAAAATCATTTTCCATACCGATTTTTGGAAAGCTGTAATTTTTCTATTTTTTGAGTTAAGTCAATAAATTCTGTGCTCTCTATTCTCATTTGTAGAGGGGTATTCGTGGTTAAAATTATGCCACACATTTTTGAAACACGCGATATAAAATAAATATATTTTATTAACAAAAATGAAAAATTGTTGTCACCAATATTAGGTCAATAGATTTACTTTTGAAGGTGAATATTAAAATGAAAATGTTTTCGTACTAATTATATTTATACTGCAGCATGAACAAGCTTTGAAATAACTGCATACTTATTAACAAATCATATTAACATTTTCGCTTTGATGAACGGACTACCGTAATGATTGTATCATTTGTCATATTATTACACATGTCACAAACACAAATCACATTCTGTTGCACTAAATTACGAGATACTGCAATTTTAATTCTTAAATGTAATAAACTGATTTACTTGTATAATGTATGCCAGGTTTATCTCGCTTAGTTCACGAAACATTTTATGTAAGTAATAAATATAATCAGGCCATAACGCACATCCAGGTCAACAAGTTTCCTAGAACCTGAATTAAATTGAATAAATAAGAGCAAACTTGATCTTTGGAAATAAGCGCAAGTGGCAAAAATATTTTTTAATTATTTCTTTCATGTTACATTTTTCATACTTAATGACATCATCTGTTTAGATCAGTAACTCAGAGTTTCTTTATGGTTGAAAGCAAACTCCGTTGACTTGTGAAATTATATCATTTGATCGGGCCGAATAGAATCTGTTAGGTAATGCCTCAAGAGGGAGTAAATAAGTTCGAATAAAGTCCGCTGTTTCGAGAGAAAAGGAACGCGAAAATAAATTGCGATCTGGTTAGCAACAATACACAAAAGTGGGATTTACGAGAAAGCAGAACCACTTGAAAATCGATCAATATTTGGCGATAAATTCTTGTACCTCGCTCCTAATATCTCGAGAGTAACAACAATTAAATTTAATTGAAATTTGAAAACATGTGTTTGAGGATCTATTTTACAGCCGAATTCGTCTTGAAATGATGCCAGTGAAATCTTGACGATTAAATAAGTTTGCTTACTTGTGCTACGTACATTAGTTGAGAATATTAAATTCGTGCATAGCAGGTTCGCCCAATCTGCATAGTCAACAAAATCCTGCGCGAATGCCATTCGAATTTAAAGCAGATGTAATTCCATTCATTTCATACCATATTCAGATCTACATAAGTAAGTTTACTTATTTAAATTATCAAACCAAGCTCGTCATGACACTATTTTTTATTTTGTTCGTACTTCTTACAATATTCACTTTAAGCAGACGAACAAATCGTACAAATTACTGTTGGAATTCCTAAGATGGATAAATTGTTGCTGGTGTGAATGAAACTCTAAACAAAAGCTGCACTCTCCACGTTATTAATCCATTTAACTATCCTTTCATTAATGATGATGAAGTGGAAACTTTAATTAGTCAAATGCTTTGTAATTTACAGCCATCTAAAGTGGAACAAATTAATGAACCACTTGCAACATAAATATTATTTATTTGCAAAAAGGAAACGTGTCATATTAAAAGACTTGTAATGAAGAATGTTAAACAAACGGCTCTTAGGATAATCGTCACATTGTCTACAAAAAGCTGAAACATAAGTAGCAATTGATAAAACGCTTTCCAGGAACGGAGACTATCTATAAAATGTCAATTTAACAAAAATAAAAAATGCATTTTAAGTAACAATTATGAGGTGTTTGTAAAGTTTTGTATTGCACATGTATTGTGTTATTACAAATAACACTATACTCTCTCGATGAGCTGTAAGGGTAACATTTACCCTTTACCCTTGTTATAAACAAGTTTGCAAAATACATAAGGTCAAAATTGACGACGCCTAGATAAGAGTATGTACTTATTAATTTATTTATTTATTTTATGTACACTTGAGTACAAAAAAACCCAAATTGTCAAATTGTCAATTTTTTCAGAGATTTACATAGTGTGAAAAAGGTTGTTCTCAAAAAGTTAGAACACTATCAAAAGAAATGTCTTATTTGGTGGTCTTGCCAGTGCAAGTGTCATAGTCATTGTTAAAAACGAAATGGAAAAACATGGAAAAATTTGATAGAAGTTTGGAAGATGCCTGACAATTATGAAATTTTGAATTGTGACAAAGACAACGTCAAAAACTGGCATTTATTAACAGGCCAAATTACATTGTAAAAAAATCTTTTTGCGTTTTTTTGCACTCAAGTGTACCTAGGTATAATACGATGTGTTTGACGACATATTTTATAGAAGAGTGTATATTAACAACATAAGAGGTAAATGCAATATATATTTTCAAATTTACAATCTACAATTTACCTATCTAAAATGCAAGAAAATATGCCGTTTTTTTTATGGAATAGTGTTTTTTTTTAAAGAACTTATTGATGACTTGTTTAAAAGAACATATTTTTAATTTATTTCTTTAACATTTTTTTGAAAACAATTTTATTTCCAAGAAACCTAGAGGTGAACGCTAATGAATTTTAAATCTACTTTATTTTGAAATTTCAAAACTAAACGATATCATCAACAAGTCTTTGCAACTAAGAAAATAGGACTAATAACAAAACTGATTTTGTAGTGTTTTTTTGGTAACCGTTATTTTCTCATTATTTTTCTTGAAAACACAAAAATGGAAAAGAAAATCTAAACACACATATGCATACTTAAAACCTGAAGTACATATTTAGTTCTCCGTAAACACACTATTAACCACAAACCTGATTGATTGAGTTTACAAGAGGAAATTTTTTTTATCTTTCATTTTACACCAAAACTGCAATGGAAAAACATTTTTTGCTTCACCTGAAACTAGCAAATCTGTAATTAAAACCTCATTATTCTGATTTAGTGAAAGTCTAAGTCCTATCACATTGGCGGTTTTATTTATTTGACAAATATGTCACTTTGACAATTAATTTATTAATTAAATAATGATAGTTCTTGTTAAAAATGACTTTGTTTTTGATCTTAAAACTGTTTCTTTGAGTTGCTATTTATCAAAATTATGTTTTTCACAAACATTTTTGTTATTTCACTTGCGAAAACTCATTTGTCATAGTGACATCATTATCAAAACAATAAAACCGCCAATGTGATGGAATTTAAAAAGCAGAGAAAAGTCCAAAATGAAGAGAAAACTTTTCTTTCTAATGACTTAGAATAATTAAGTTTTAATTACAGGTTTGCTCGTTTCAGATGAAATAAAAATGTTTTTCCTTTGAAGTTTTGACGTAAAATCAAAGATATTTTTTTTTCTCTATTAAACTCAATCCGGGGACATACTGTATGTAAACTTAATTATAGAATGACCGTTTGTAATTGGTGTGACAAAAATATAATTTGGTAAAGTTTTTGTGTTTGCAATATGCAATTACTTTAAAGAGTTTAAACCTCTGTACTAAACACAAATAAACGCAAATGGAGAATTTCAGGTTCTTGTGGTTAGCGATTCGATAAAGGGATTTCAGATCTCCACTGGCAAATCTCGTTAAAAATTGTCTTTGAACTCGTGTTTGTAAAAGGACCCGACGAAAACCGTCTTTTTGCTAAAATCTTTTCGATGTTTTTAAGGGTAAGGCCTAATTAAATGCTAAATGTTGAAATTACAAAATCTGCTTAGGTATATTCTGTCTAACGAACGTAGGAAGATGAAAAATTACTTTGGATGTCTCAACACATATTAATTGTATTACCGTGACATTATAATCAATTACGTTTAAACCTGTGTTACATATTTTGCAATTTTTTATTCTCGACACCACGTGTCGACTCCCATTTAGTGCGTAGGTGTTCTAATTGATTACAGGTAAATCTTGATGAATTTCTGAAGGTTTACTTTGTTCAAGTGTAAATTTAGAATGTTTATGATGACAATGGCTGTGATTTTTTATTATCATTACTGTAATTATCTCAGTTTTAATTAAGAAGTTTATTCAAAAACTTGTCCTTATCGGGTGAATTGGATAACAAATCAAGAATAGGAGATAATACACCAGCTTCAAATTTCTAATAAATTTAAGCGAAAGTATTTGACGTTGAAAAGTTTTAATGGGATGAAAAAGCCAAAAGCTTTCAGGTAGCAAGCTGATCGATGAAAAATAAAGAAGTTTACTTAATTAAAAAATGTTGTTTTTATTCAAATATTGAGTTCTTTTTAATTACTTTGTCCTTGCCAATATTTATTTCTTCGATAAATATTTGCTTGATGTATTTTTCTTTATAAAAACATTTATCGGGAAGAGATGAAACGTAGTAAAATTTTACAGAGCATAATCCCATTAGACGAAGCTCACTTTCAGAACATTTAACTTTAATTCTGCATCAATTATGCTGGAATGAAGTTAAATTGTGACAATTTTCCAATGGAATTGCATTTCGAAGCTATACAGAATAGATTTACATTCATAAAACGAACAATAATTGTTTTCCACTTTTATTTTTTCAATTAAAGGCTAATAAAGTTTTACTTATGTACTGGTTTGTTTGTATTCACTGAAAAAAACTAATTGTTGCTATACTTGCCTACAATAACACCGTTGTAATAAATAATGATAATCTGTTTTTTTTTTACTCTTCGATGTAAAGGTTGTTGTTTATGAAACAAACAATAGTACATAGGTTACATAACAACTTAAATGCACTTACTAGTAATTTGCTGATCCACGTGTTTTGATAAACAGCAATGAAAGCTTCTCTATGATATACACACAAGCAATTTGTGCATAGTCATAATTTGCCGAGGTTTGTATTTAACGAAATCATATTAATGCAAATTATATTTAACTATACAGTTCAAAATCTAGTTTTAGCTAACCACATGACGGGCTGTAAATATGTAAATGAACATTTGTAACAATAGCAGTAGACCTCAATGCGTTGCACAATTTTTTGCAGTGTTAAAAACAAAAATCGTTCAACTGTGTCTGTTTATTTGCCAAAATGGTTATAGCATTTATCTGATTTTACAGAATTGATTTTGAATCGCCATGAGCAACGTTTCAGAACGTGCTAGAGCCAGGTCGAGTTGAAAATCGAATAAAAATGTTTAAGATAAAAGTTCTAGATATCAGCATTTAGATGTCAGTGTCTGGAAGTTTTTACGAATGAGGCAGGATAATCTTCATCCCAGCAATACTCTTGAGGACTGTATGAAAACGTTATTTCAGCAAGTTGGAGTTGGCGAAAACGATGTGCTCCTACAAAAATTGTTATTATCTGTTTTTTAAGGTATTTTAGTGTAAAGTATCTTAACCAGAGTATATTTTCACATTAAAAAAATATTGCATGTATTATATTTTGACACGTGATAATTATTGCCCAAAATATACATGTATAGATTTTTCATTATCATAAAAACTGCTTTAGTTTTGTTTTTCATCGATTACGAGCAATTTTCTACTAAAAACAGCTTAAGCATAAAATCTGATCCCTAAGATAAAAACCTCTATTTTCCATCACCTGAAGCAGGTTTGTTATCAAAGCATAGAAATCGTTTATCCTACATCGATGAGGATTATCGACATTTAAATCGCAGATTAAGATAGAATGCTGGCACCATGTGTAGATTATTATGGAGATTTTGACATGGGTTGTTTGGTCTTGATGTAAACTGTTGTTGAACACTTAGCTATATGGTCTCTACATTTTATTGCAGGATATCTGGTGGAAGTCTGATCTGAGGTTGTAAAATGATGCAGATGTCTCGGTTTATTGTTCACGCGATTTAATGTTAAATTCTTGTTATAGAGCAGCAAAAATTTCAAAATTATTCAAGCGTTGTTATTCTCACATTTCACCTGTTTACACATCTATCAGCATAATTTTGGTGTAATTTTGTTGTTTTGAGGGGAATACAATATCAACTACCTACCTGAAAATGTTGGCGACCATGGAGTAAATTTTCTCAAGTAACAGTTATCCGACATGCGACGGTGTTTGGACCGTAGAATAATGAGACGCCAGGGGCACAATAAGCTTAGAGATTCCGTGCACCAGCCTTTAATATTATACAAGAACTTGCTTTCCTCCCATAGCATTAGTTAAATATTTAGATTTAGTTACCTTGCATTTCTTCCCACATTTCCTTTTAGCTTACGAATACTTTTATATTTATTTCTTTAAAAATTCTCTCTTGCCACTGTTTTATTTTATTTATCCGACAAACTTTTATATAAAACATGTTGACAAAGCGCTTCTACGGTTGTTAATTACATCGTATCGTTGATTCATCAAATTGTTATTGTTACCTTTAAACCTTAAGTTGAGTTTTTAGTGACATCAAGTGCTAAAAGTAAAATACTCTTTCATTACTTGTTATTGTTTTTAGCTAAAATTCGCATTTTTAACAGGTATATCTAAAATAACTAATAATTGTTACCTCAAATTTTGATTAAAATGCTTTTTCTGACAACAAATTGCTTTATTTACAATTTATTGCAAAGAACATGTTGCTAATGTCAGAAGAAATATGACTTTAAATACGCCTTTAAATTATCGTTTAAACAGGAGGATTTCTAAAACATTAAGCGAATATTCTGTTAGACTGCTTAGATTAGGATTTATGCTTCCCTTAAAGGGGTGTTTGACTGCGGTTCTTTGAGGTACAAAGGTTCAATCGCTATTCGCTCTTTCTAATATATTTGACAAGATTTGGTGATGCAGAGGTCAGAGGCTATTTACAGAGGTTACTGGCTATTGGCCCTAATAGAAGAAAGCCCTCTCTGGATTCGTATATAACTTTACATTCTACATGCGACACTCTGAGACACTTAAATTTTCTTAAAAGTCAACATATTTCAATTTAAAGTAATATGAAATTATCACGGCGAGAGAATTGTTGATTATGGTCTTGAGGTCAGAGGAGGACCATTAATTTATAACAGAACTTTCTGAATTTCATTAAAAATTAATTTATTTAAAAATACGGCAGCAAACTTAAATTAGTAAATTACGCTTGACTGGTTTTAATTGCATCTATAATTAGCGATAATACTGATTACATGTCAGAAAGCTGATGATGAGTTTTTTAAGAAAAAAACTTTACGAAATTTCTGTTTAATGTTTACTCGTAAATAATAAGTAATAACTCAAATAAATTTTTGTTCGACCTGTTTTATTCAGTGCAAGAAAAATCATTGTTTACATGTTTCAAAGTTTTACAAAAGTTTCGTGACTTACATTCATGCACTACAGCTTTGTTTGTAGAAGCTTTAAAAAGTAAAGTTAATTATTTTTCTTCATGAAAAATTCTCATTAATACAAAATATCTTTCAGGCTCTTTTGACTGAGACAAGGAGACAATTCCACTTTATTCACATTCAGTTTCTGAAATGCTAAGGCAGCACAGCACAACAAGCAATTAAAAAGCTTCTTTTTAATTTGTCATAGGGCTATTATAATAACAACTTTGTGCATGGAAATCGTAAAAAACGACTGTAACATTTTAGGATGATCATGTTGTTTTGTAACTGCAGATTTTATAGCAGAACTCGTTCTGAGTAATGGGTAGTTCCCTTTAAATTTGCCGACTTTGCTAATATCGCGTTTTTATGGATAAGGGAGTGATAAGTATCTGGAACTCATGTCTTGGTTTATAATTCCAAAACGTTTGATTGTTAATATGAGACAGTAAATTTAAAAAATTAAAAAGATTAAGGTTTACCATTTGATTTAATTTTTTTTTTCTTATTTGCATCTGCCATCTGCTACATATTTTTCTAGTTACATCTGTTTGATAACCAACTAATACTTAACTCCCACGGGAAATTTTCGACTTAATAGTATTTATGACTATGTAAACTGATAAAAATTCGTCTGTGCAGAAATGTGTATGTATGAGTTGAATCTAGCCAAATATTAAACTTTCAACTTTTGATAAATGTGAAAACTTATCTGTAAATAAAATTTAATAAGCTTCGTACGCGTATTTTCTGTTTAACATTAAACAGCAAGTGTTTAACATGATTCAGGAAAACTTATATTTTCTGTTTAACTCTCTGTGATAAGCACCAACGCACGCTCTCTACGAGTAATTCGTGTTGTGTTAGTCATGTAAGTGAAATGTAAATCAGTGAAATCTGTACTTGCAGCCTAGAACGCCTGTAACTTATTTGTAATGAAACTGTTTTATTATGTATATGGGTAAACTAATTATTGCAACAACAATATGATAGAAAGTTTGAAGAAACTTTACACGGTTAGATGCCCGGAAACCACCGTAAACTATGAACATTTATCTTCTTAGACCTTCAACTTTGAGTAATGGCAAAAAGTCTCGGTTATCAACAACAAACATTTGTTTTTACTTTTTAGTTGTTGTAAAACATCATTTTACAACTACTTTTTTTATACCAGAAATTTTAAAGGTTTGTTTCTTGGTGACCGATTTTATTACAACATTTTTACCACTTATCACAATAATTGTAAGAGTAGAGTATCTAAGTAAGATTTAGTAGTGTTCATGTTTTGCGAACCACAGGAATGAAATGAAATTTACGTAAAACGTAATTAGTAGGTAAAATGTGTTATTAAATCCTACATGACTCATGTCTACGTTTGCTCGAGTATTTGATGAGAAATGCCTAAAATGTAATTAATTATTGCCTAGCTTAACAAATGAGACATATCGGGCAGTCACACAACCTTTATTTGTGAACATTTGTCAACATTACCTTGTTCTTATTTCAACCAGTAAAAAATCTGTTGATAGCTAAGAGAAACAGCTGACCAAATTTTGTTACATTTATAAAAATCCTATTTTGCACACGCATGAAAGAAGGTATATGGATCTGAAAATCTCATACAACGAGTATTGTACCACACAATGTCATAATTTATTAGTCTCCTGTTTCCTCGAAGGTTTCTCCATTTATCATCCAGTGACAGAATTCTGACACTTAAAGCATTTTGCACTTCTGTGACTACTTTTGAAAACATTGCAATATGAATGGCTTACACCGTCGGTCATTAATTCTTATTAGACGAATTCTGGGACTCACATGTATTTTAATGTTCTCAGTTAATTTCTCGGTACTTTGGATATTACTCATTTGAGCTGGAACTTGTGGTTTAGAATTGGATCCCTTTTCTGCATCATTTATCTATAGAGTTTCAATATAATGTAAGTTTGTAACCTACACATCAATAGCAAAATGTCAATAAAGTCGAGTCATGATTGAAACGTTGGCATTTCAAAGGAATTTATAGCTTTGTTGCTTCTTTTTGGACCTTGATTTTACTCAAAGCTAAATTTGACCTAGCTTTTCTGTTCATTTGTCAAATTTACAAAGTAATTGAAGTCTTTTTAATTTATTTCAACCAGCAATTTCCAAGGACTAAGTTGACCACTGTTAGAACTGTTACAAGTTTCACGTGCTTACCTTTATAAAAATAAACAATTTCATTTGGAGAAGTGGTAGTTTGGGTTCTCTTCTTTATTCTCCAATTTTATTTGTTTATGAGAATTTTTATTAGTAAGTGAACCAAGGAGGCAAAAACAATCGTCTTGATTAAACATTACGTAAATTGGCTTGTACTACGTAATCACTTCATATTACGAGATTAAGCTAAACTTCCGGCTTGTTCTTCAACTAAAATTTAACGAACCTAATTTAAGACTTGCCAAAGGTGTACATTTATTTACATATACATAACGACAATAGAGGGTAATTGGAAATAAGAGGATGTTTACGCTTTCCAGCTGAGAGTTCTGAAATTTTCCAGATGATCGCAATACGAGATGGAGTATACTCGTATCAAACAGCTTTAGCACATAAATAACAAACTAGATTAATGTAATCATATTCCAAAAAGTTCGCTTATGAATTAACCAAGTATAGAGAAAACGTATTAAACCGCAATACCCTTAGAAGAGTTATAATTACAATTTTAAAAGTTAACTTGATTACGGTGAAACAATGAATAACGTTAACTAAATGTCAATTAGGCCGTGCTTTGCGTTACAAATGCAATTTTTGACCTTGTGGTTGCTCTACCACGACAAAAAAACTTGATTATCAAAGCAAATTAGAGTTTTTGTGACACTGCGGTATCACAAATTCCGTCGGTAACTAATTTAGGCTGAATCCCTATCAATACACTGTCAGAGTCAATTTTCTGCGTGGATACGCAGTATTTACCCAAATTATATTAATAATAATTATTATTATTCTGTTGTGACATGTTTTTATACGTCTACGTTTTTTGTACAATCTCACGTTTTCTTCTTACTGAAAGGTATTAACTAATAACTAGCAATCAAAAGAAAATAAAATTGATAAATTAAAAAGTTAAATCTACCACATTCTATAATGTTTAAAAAGTAATTAGTCTTGTGTAAAGTTTTTTTTCTGAATAAAAGCTTTCATTAATGATTCCTTTATTTTGGTTTATGTAGTCAGAATTTTTATTCTCTGTATCATCGTGTGCGAAAACTGCTATTTTTAATTTGTTTACATATCACCTTTTTGTGGGTTTCAGAAATTTTGGAACCTATTTCAATGCATCTAAGCTCTAAGAGGCTAATTTCACATCTTATTTTTTTAACTTATTTCTCAACAAATCTTCTCCTGCAAGCAAGGGCGGATCCAGGGGAGGGGCCCAGGGAGCCAGGGCCCCCCCAAACTTGCCACCAAAAGCTTCAATTTTTTATATTTAAATTTTAATAAAATAAAAACTTTTAAATAAAAACATTAGTTCTTTTTAATTCACACTTATTAATACAAATCATACATATACCGAGAGATCAAAATAATTTGTAATCATTTTTGATCCGAAAACATACAATTCGGAATTAAAATTTCGGTCAGTACTGTCATTTTCATAATATAAACTCTAAAACAACCTTTATATTAATAATCTCATTTTTTACTCTTGTCATATTTATGTCATTTTGACTTATTTACTTTCAAAAATAGTGATTTGTGGCATAATAACGGGTAGGCAGCAGATCTTAATAGATTTCCTAAGACAGACAAATTGTTTAATTAACAAATTTAACAACAAATAAAAATAAATTTAATTGTCAAATGTCAGTCATGATGACAGTAAAAGGTAGTTTTTGAACTAACTGCACGTGAAACGTCAAATAAAATGACAAGTCGAAAACGGCAAAATGGGCTGGAATTATCATCATAAATTTAGTTATTTTTTTGATCATGGAATTTTACCTTTTCACGTGTCATTTTATTTGACGTTTCACAGACATACGCACAGGACATACGTTTTCGGATTCAAGGACAAATTTTTTTGATCTCTCGATACTTCCTTAGTTTTTATTAATGTAAAAAGAAATCATCAATTGTAATTTTCTTGGGCCACATCTTAGGTATCTAATTAAATTAAGTTTATATCTCTTTGAATAATGAACTTTACCAACTCGCTACAACACCTTATACACAATTTTCAACTTGTTTTAAAATTCTACACTTTTTGGTTTTTGGGTAATGACGGCAGCGACATTTTTTTTTAAAGGAAACTCCCATTTTTTTAGCGAATTCGATAGATAATTGTCGAAATGGCCACACCAAAATATTATGAATTACATAGTTTTTTTTTAATTATCCAAAAAGTGAAATAATATCAATAAAAAACAAAGATACAATTTTAAATCAAGTTAAAAATTTTGTATTTTTTAAAAAGAAAATTGACCTGTTCGAGCATTTTTCCAAAACAAAATATTTTCGGTTTTAATAAATAAGATTATTCTATAATTTTGCCGCTCACTGTATACCCTCATCATTTAAAATTTTTTTAGATAGCACCCCCCCACCCCCCAAAATTAATTCCTGGATCCGCCCCTGCTTGCAAGTACATATAAATAAGTGTGTCAAACTTTGATTTTCTGATAAAAAAAATTAACCTGATACCGGATTATTGAACCGAAAATGTACAGTAAACAAAGATACTACTTTAGATGTAGATGGTGAGTGTTCTTGAGTATTTGAAGGAGTATTTGAGTAGGAAATGAAATTTAAGTGAAGGTAAACGAAATGCGATATTATCGACAAGTTGAAGTATGCATTTCAGTTTTATTGTATTAAAATAGCTCTTGCTTTAAGTTTAAGTTTAAACTTGAACCCAATTAAAAACTTTTCAATTTATTTAATGGGAAATATTGCATTTCTGTTTTACTCAAAAACAAAGTTAATTTTGTGTGAGTGACATCCATAATTTAGTGGGTATCACAGGTGTACATTTACGAGGGAAGTCGCAACGATGCGTCAATTATTGACGAATAATCATCCGCCCTATTGTTCACAGCTAAATGGCAAAAATTGACATCTTATATTTTGGTGGAATAGGACGTCCCGATACGCTCTAAGTCACCATTTATCGCTTTAGATACGTTAAATAAGATAAGACACACGGTCCCTTGAGACGAATTTTTCCGCAATGCTCAAAAGTGCCCTTCTGGGCTTTCGCGATCTAAACAAATTGTGGTGAAATTCATTCGCTTTTCCTTTATATTCACGTGAAAATTCTGACAAATGGAAAAAGAACGCACTAGTCCTTTGAGGAAATTCGTAACTATTAAAATTTGAGAAGAACGGAGTCGAAACAAAGTGCTAAAATGTTCGGAATGTCCAACTTTTTCATTTATGAAATGACAAATTGATGCGAATTTCTCATCTCGGAAAAAGTCTTCCAACCGAAAATTTTCAACTTCTAACACATCGTTTATACTCTAAATGCTTAATCATCACAAAGTTGTAGAGGGTCAGGTGACAGACGAGCATAAAAATATTCTTCATGAATAAGTTTTTATTCGCCAACGCTCAGTAAATTTTTACATTAAATTTTTCAGTTAGAGCAATTTTTCCCTTATTAAAACACTTAGGGGTATTTAATAGTAGTTTTAGAAGTTAATTAGTCTTTTCTATCAATCACAAATTTAATCCATTTTTTTACTAATTCCAATTTTGCAAGGAAATAGAACTCTCAATTCTTAATGTGCTTCTGACATAAAAACGAGCCAAACAAACGAGGGTTGTCAGCTGCGGATTTATTGAGATAAAACGAGCCGAGTTAGTTTCCACAATTCGGAAGCATTTTTTTGACAATCTGATATAAGTTTTAAAAAAGAGGAAGGAAGAGTTGAAAATCTTTTATTATTTACTTGATATAGAAAAGTTTTTCATCTTATAAATTCCCTCGAGGGGTGGAGTTAAAACAGTCGCAAAAACGTATTGAGGGAAGAAATAATGGAGAAACGATGTATGCTTTGTAGAGATGAACCTGGCCTCAGCCAATCAGTCGATTTTCAACACAAGATAAATTTTTCCTTTTTACGGCTCAAGCTTCAGTTAATTCCTGTCGCAAAAAATAAATTACAAGAATTTACGAAGTGAAGTAATTGAGTACAAAGCAGAAAAGTACAGCGGTTCCTCAGACAATGTCTAATTAGTACTTCATTTTAATGAAACAGGAAAACTTTTATGATTGGCTCAAATATGAATAATTTTCATTTGTTATTTCTACAATTTCTATTTTCTGAAATAATTAATTCTATTAATTTTGGACCACATCTGACGATTTTGTATTTATCATCTTGATGAAAATTTACGGATTAATAAACGAAAAGAAAAATTACGTCTTTTGTACCGTTGATTCAGAAATTTTATGAAGGCCATTAGAGGGCTCTGTCCTTTTATTTCCAATAAACTTTAGTGCATCTTAATGAATTGCGTCGCACTGTCTTTTATAGTGCATCATAAATGCTTTTTCTAGCGACAAAAAACATCGGAATCAAAAGCTGCAGGATCTGATAAAATAAACACGAAGATATAAAGTGTCAGCAATACCGACACAGTCGGATGACAGGTGGAAAATTGAATTTCTTACAGAAAATGTAATATAACCAGCTTTTTCAGCACTTTATGTTGAAACAGTCAATCTTATCAGCAAGTGAACTTTAGAGATTAATGTTTTGAGATAACTTGACAAGTATAATTGTTTGCGAAAAAAGTTTTTTATTGTTTAAAGTAAATAAGGGAAACTGAACAGCTAATTTTCAAACTGTTCAATAAAGTGGTTATTACTGAAGCACGAGTGATTACGTTTATTTAATGATGCTGTAGGCAAAATAAAAGGTATTGAAAGTTTTTCACATTTTCGCCAGCAGTCAAATTAAAATGTAATAACATCTTAGGGGAAATTGCTTAGGTTTCGCCCAAAATGCGGTGATATTATTCAAAAAATGATCTCTGGATGGTGGGAGTTTAATATTATGCTTAATATGATGTTTATTAGAGTATTTAATATTGTTGAATGAAAAAAAGTATAATCTCAATCCCGGCTTTGTCTCCAGGTTTGTACTGAAAATATTCTTGAAAAAAAAAACTATTATCATATTTAAATTACCTTATCAAACATGACTGGTTATTTCGCACAAATTCAATTTATTTTTCTTTCTAAAACGAGCAGCTGATGAGATACCGTAAAACGTTAAGTGCCCGGCCAATATTAAGCTCCTTTTGAGTTGGATACGGTTTCATGTGGTATCTTCCCACTGCAAGCTTACCTCGTAATATGTAAATTCATGCTATGAACTAAAAAATTTTTTTTCTATAGGCTCCCGAAAACAGCTTTTTTAGGGGGCTCAATAAAATAGTATGCAAAACGGTTATTTTAGGTACTCAGTCCCCAAAAACAATTTTTGCGGACCAAAAAATAAAATTGGTTAGTATGGTAACGAAATTTTTTTAATTAGTAAGAAGTGTGAATTTGTGTTTAGAGAGCTTTAACAAAAAAAAAATTGTATGCACCACGTACGCAAAAGATTTTAGGTGATTCCTCTCATTAAAGACTAGGCTCCTACGTCGCCTCGTCATTAATTACGATTCGTCCCCTAAAACCCTATTTTGCGTACTTGATACATAAATAGCTATTAAGGAACATGAACTCCCAAAGCGAGCAATTTCACATTGTTGTGTTTGGTTTATAAATCTGTAAAATCTAATTACAGAATACATTTTTGTTTGTCCATTTGTTTGAACGGTTAGATTGCAATTCTAAAGTTAAATATGCTTTGTTGCAAGTAGAGATTTAGTAATGGAAAATACCTACTGCACTTCCAATTTCATGTTTGGACTACAAACATTTCTATTCTTTCGAATAAATCGAATTTTTAAGTGGTGCACTTAATGCCATCAGCAAAATCTGTATGAAGAGAGATAATTTATTGATGATCTGAAAGTATATTGAAAAATATCAGTAGAAAGAGTAAATTATTGAAGAGGAAAACGTTGAGTGAAAAGTGTATGGCACTTAACACTTCCACTATAATAGTATCGAATAAAAGCAGGAAGCTAAGGGATCAAAGGATTTTGGGGACATGTTGTAGAAAGCAGGTATGCTTACTTCAGCTTTAAAGAGACCTAATAGTGTAAACGTTTGTGTCGTTCGTTCAAAGTTGCTTAAAGTGGCTAAGTTGAGAATTCTAGTTAAAAATTAAAGATGTTTTTTCAGCGGTAGATGTACTCATACATTTTCAACGATCTTTGTTCTTGTTAACATTATAATAACGGGTATTTTTTTAAATTGTGCGTCAAAGCTGTCCATGAAAGTTCGAGTCTGAACAAACCATCGTATTGAAAGTTATTAATCTGACACTTGATACCTCGCCGGGCGTATTATAAATTGTGGTTCGTTTACAACTCACTCAAATTTAAAATTTAAATAAACACCTGTTATAAAGTTACAAATTGTAACAATAACAAATAATTTAGGTTTTCTAAATAATTTAACAAAAAAAAAAACAAGATTGAAAGGTATGAAAATAAAATCAGCTTCGAAATATTATACACTCATTCGACTTGAAAAATTATTTTATTTGTTACTCACTTGTAAACATCAATTATTCGATCTGACTATTTACCTCGAAACTTCATCTTTACAAGTTAGCTACGAATAAAATTGACAGGAGTGCCAGTTATAAATTTTTTGCGCGATTGAGGTCTATTTGATTGTTTACTACGTCTGTGTCCAAGACAGTAAGTTGTATTTACTCGTCGCTATCCTAAACTTGTCGGTAAGTATTTTGTTTATTGTTGCTAAGTCGGTAAGCATTCAAAAATGTTCTAGAACGGCAAAGTATTTTGCCATTTTAGAACATATTTTAAATATTTTATTAAAAAAACTAACAAAAATCAATCGCGCAAAAATGTCATAAGCATCACGAACGTTAAGGATTTACCTATCTCAGACAATAATTAGGGTCGTCGCTTTGCTCCTCCTCCAAACAATTGTCTTCGATCGGTAAAATGTCCTTACCGTTCTTGATGCTTAATATACTTACACGCTCGCAACGTTGATTTATATTGATTTGATATTGCTGATAATCGTCGTTGCCACAGTAATTTTGTACAGAATTTTGATAAATTTTGAAAATAATTAAATTTTTTATTCAAATTTAATTACTTAATAATTTTCCTATTTTTTACAAATGGGAAACAAATAAAGTATTGTACAGTATACGCAAGGTAACCGTTTTTATTGCCTCAAGGAGGTGACAGACTCGCCTACGACTCGCCAGTTATTCTCTCCATTCGGCAGTAAAAACCGTTTTACCTTGCTAATACTGTAAAATACTATACAGACTGTTTCGGCTAAACCCCACATTAGAAGTATTAGAAGTTATAACAATGACATTTATCTAAAATTTTGATTATAGCCATAATCGTTTGTTCAATAAAAATATTTACAAGATAGCAGCACTTCCGGTTACACCGGAAATGGGTATCAACTTCGTTGTTTTAAATAAAAAGTTATGTTTTTTATTGCGTTTTTATATTGCTCAAGTGATTTTGACAGAGTTTTTATCAGACTTTCTTATACCTAAATTTAACCGTTTTTGAAATATTTATACTTAAAAAAAAATTGCATCTTCTCTAAAAATCGATAACTCTACCATTTTTAATTATTTTGAAATCGTATTTGGGCATATGAAAAAGCAAGGTTAGATCTTTTCTTTCGTGTATTTATAATTGGAAAAGTAATTAACAAACCTCCAAAATTTAAGGTTACTTTAGAAACGCATAAGTAACTTGTTTAACCAACGCCAACGGGTTATTGTTTAAAAATAATTAATAAAATAAAAAACAAAAACAAATATTAATAACAGCTGAAAGCAAACGAATTTAATACGAAAAAAAAACCTGCCAATTCATCAATTTAGAAAGATTTTCAATATAAGCGTAATTTAAATGCAGTTACACCTTTGACAAATACGAAACTAAGTTTACGGCTGTGTTACCGCTGCTTACTCTTATTTCTAGAGTATCTCTTTTTTTTATTACACATAACCAAGAAAATTTAAAAGTAGGTAGGTACATACGTGAAATATGTTATCTATTAAAACAATGTTAGTAAATATTGTATATTTTAATTTTCAGATAACAATAAAAATGTAAACTCGTATTGTGGCACATTTTATTACGCTCTCGAGTTTTGGAACAAAAGGAAATGGTTTAAAATAGATTAAAAACCTAAACGTAATTTTCATAATATTAAGCTGTTTCCCTTTTTAATAACCGTTAGTACTTTTTGTAATATAACCGTTAGTACTTTTTGTAATATCTTTTTAATTAGGATCTTTAGTGACATTGTTTTAAAAGCACGACGGTTTCTTTAATAAGGCTAATATTAAATACGAACAATCTCTCTTGGTTTTGGAATTATTCAAAGATTGCGAATTCACAAAGCTCGGCTCTACGTAATCCACAACTTGGGGTCTCATAAATTAGCTCTGCTGCAATTTTCCGGGATTTACACCCCGCTAGATTGTTTGTTCGTAACTATGAATAGACCGGTGTTTTGTTGTTAATACGTCATCAACAAGTGTAAAGGTGTGGTATTACAAAAGCAGTGTGGGAATTATCTTCTGGGAGACCACATCTGAACCTAAATTTTTTTCATAATTGCAAATTCTCCTCCTAGACGTATCGCTATTTTATGTAGGGGAAATAAGTCTGAACTTGCGAAAGAATTTTTAATAGCACGAAGAATCTCTGCTAGAAAGAATGTTTTATATTGGGAACGTCTAATCATACGAGAAAAGTTTGAAGGATTGAGTTAATCCGGTAGGTAAGTCCTTTATAAATTTGAACACGTGTGAACTCATTTCCAATTTCGGTCCTAAGCTCTGACATATAAACTGGCAATATCGGTTAAGTTAGGAGTTCTCTTTCAGGAATTTTCGTAAAAGTTTTTTCATAAGAAGTTAATACCGAAGCAATAACTAATAATTCAATCTTGTGTTATGTTAGTTTGAAAAACAATCAATACAAAATGGAAATTAGTTGAGCGAAATTTGGACCCAATAAAATTTATCACGTTATTTAACTTTAAGCAAATGGTTTGGGGAAGTCAAGCTTTTTAACATAATCGATTGATTGAATGTTTTTTGAGAACCAAACCTAGAGAAAAAAAATGAAATGGATTTTTCACTAAATTGCGACTCTCTTGCCTAGAGTTTGTAGTAAATACACAAAACGGTTATTAAAAATTAAATAGCCCGGAGCATTCCCTTTTTAAACTCTTCAAAAAAATTAAAAATTGTGGCGACGGATTTTGGCGAGAGTTTTGGTTTTCTGATACAAAAACACGAGATTTATAAGCACCAGGATTTATTTAATTCTCAAATAAGCACACTCACTCACTCACAGCATTAACAGTAAGATAAATCACTCGTTGAGAAAGATGAGAAAAATATTATGCGAAAAATGAATACATTGTCTGGCATGCAAAATGAGATTCGCATTTTGTTTTGTTCTTGTTCTTGTCTTGCTTATTTACTTTGTAAAAGTGCACTATGTGGGTGATTGTATAAATTTCCGAGGATGCAAGTTATTCTATTTTGCAAATCGTTTTAGCGAAACTTATGTCTAGCGTATTTTGCGATATTGTAGACATAGATAGGGAGTTTTAAATTTTATTAAAGACCGATTTATTTAAATTTAAAGTGAAAGAATATAGTTTCAAGCACAATTTTTTATATATTGTAACTATACTTAACTTTCTTGATGTAAGCTTATGTATGAAAAAATAAAAAAATAAAAAAATAATATATGAATGAGTGGTATGTATTTTTTTAATTTTATGTTATGCTATAAAAAAAGAAAAAGAAGGCACTTTGAAACTTTAGCAGCAGCAAGTTTTTTTTAATTAGTTTAACTTTGGTCGTTATCACATTACAAAAGCCTTCTCAATTTAACCAATACGTTTCTCTCTCTTTTTAAGTTGGCTGACCCATACTAACCTTACATTCAAGAGAGAGAATCTTGTTTTCAAACACTGTCTTTTTTGTTATATAMCTCTGTATGCAAGAAACTAGTAATAAATTGCATACAAAAGCGTAATCATTATTTGTTCACTCAACGTAGTAGACTTATTTTGATAATGTCGTACTTAATCATAGTTTAGTGTTCAGTCACGAAGCACGAGATTATTACATATTATCTAACAAATCTTTGCACACTATTGTGAGTGAATCTTCCAAATTGATTTTCCACCTAAAGTGATTAATGATATTAACTTGAATGGTTTTGACTTAATATATTTTTGCTTACAGGGGCATGTCGTTTTTATTTCTTGGATTAAAAATTTCAAAATACATAAAGTCTATTTTTTTTTAATGGCAATGTCAAACAGTCCTAACGGTGGCACTCCTAGCAAGTTCATCATGGTAATTTTAATAAGGGAAGTTGGCAGTTCCGGTTTTTGATTTACTTTTAAACCTCAGCAAAAAAATTTCTAAAAAAATTAAAAACGGGGACAAATTGGGTACCCGAACAGTTTTTGAGAACGAAAAGTGTGAACACAGAAGTCAAAAAAGACCACCTCTAAAATTAAAAGGCAATTTGTAATGCAGTGTTGCTACATATATCTAATTTTTAGCAAGAATTGATGAGAATACAAGATAAACTTCAAAGAGAAAGAACGCAATTATATTAGTAGGTCAGCTCGTTGCACCGTTTTTGAAGAACAAGTTGAAAAAGTAACAATTTTGAAATTAAAGCCGATGGCGAATTTAGAAAATGCATCAACTTTGAACTTATTTTAATAAATTACACAAAAATTGTCAATCTTTATAAACCTTGCTTGTATCTTTTGCAAAATTACTTTTTTCTGTGTAGACACCCTTTTTCATTGAAGTTTTTGTAGTAAGAAGCTCATTTTTGTCCACAACTTTGTAGGTACTTACTTGCTGCGTAGTTTTATCAATATTATTAGCACTGAATTCTGTCTTTGGACATTAGATAGGTAGTGATATTTGTTCTCAAGTATTCGATTATAAAGGCATAAAACAGCAAACAAACACACAAGATTCATAAAAGTCAAATTTTGACCACATCTCAACATGAAAACATAATTTTTTAACAAAATTTCTGGGGACAAAAACAAAAAGCAAACAAAATTTGTGGCTATAGAGACAAGCTGCTACCAAATATTTCACCAAAATTTTGGTGATTTCCATTAAAACAGGTTTTACATTTTTATATATGGATGCATCAATGAAAATGATTAATGTTTTACACTTCGTATTTTTGACATTATCCTTATACTTCCAAACAAAATATGCATGTAAACAGTCACAAACCTGAATATATTTTTATTAAATTTTATTAAAATCCGAGAGAAATTGCTCTTCCCCTGATAGGTAAGCAAGCGCCTCGAGCTTTCCAATGCGAACAAAGCTCTCCTAACATGTCTGTTCGGAAGCGCAAACGCTTCAATTTCTTTCCAGCTTTAGTATGTGTCGGTCTTTGTTGCGAGCAGCTCGGTATAACATTTCCATCATTTTCACGCAATTTAATTTCTAAGTGACCTGTTGCTTTTGTCATTTTCTATTTAACAAAGTAGAAATTTTAAGAGTTAAGTATTTAAACTGAATGATAAACCGACAATGTAGAAAACTGCATCTAACATAATCATGAGCTGTTCTCATTTTATCTAATAAATGTATTGGCTTTGTGCGAACAATTTATTCAATCGGTAATAAAGTTTGTAGCTCTTCAACTAGCAACAAGCTTCAGATTACATGCAGTAAGTAAATTTTGTTGTTTTTCTTGAGATTTTAATGAGTAGTGCCCTATTTTTGATGGCATATCGATTTTATAGCAGCGTAAAATTCAAGTCCCGAAAATTATGCAAATTCGGGAGGTGTCGTAAAAGTTAGCACTTACAAACAGGGATTTCCACTTAAATCTAATCTTATTCGGGAAGAACCTCGGGATATATTAGGAAAATCAAAGCAGGGTTCGCTTAATATTCTTTTATTACCGCCACACATACCTCCGACAATTAAATCGTAAATGGCCAAAGTTTCAAAAAGTAACTTGGACAAATCTACTTCCAATTACGCCCTTTATATCAAACAAAAACTTGACCAACACCTCTTAATTGGTTTGTTTGTGTTACATAAAAAGCTCATGCTGAGTGAAGATATGAAAGTTTTAACACACGCTCGTAAGTTCGTTTATCTTGGTTTTATAACTTTATGGTGCAATTTTATAGGTTTCGCTAAAGCTCTATTAAAGTATTAAACTGAAAAACTTAAAAAATTCAGCAATTTAAAGAATGCAAGGACTGTAAGAAAGTAAAGACCCGAGGATTGGAAACTCGCAACTATTTAATTAGAAAAGTGAAAACTTCCGTTTTGAGGTGTATACACAAGAGGGTTTTATCAAAGATTAGGTTAATTAAAAATAATAGTTATTTATTCCATCCTCTATATTAAAATTGAATTTTATCAACTCTTTTCTTCATGTTAAAATGAAATTTTATCGTCTAGATTCTAGATGATAAAAAATACATCCATTGTTGTATATCTGCGGTTGTCAGTTGCTAACGATCTTTGACATTAGATTTCATTGTTGAATTTTATATTGACATTTATAAATATAGACCAAATTGACTACAAAATTAGTGAGGAGTGAATAAAATTTTATATTGTACACGACCATAAAATTTTCATTATCTTTTCGAATATTAAAATTTCATTTTAACATGAAGAAAAGAGTAGATAAAATTTTAACATATAGGATTGAATAAATAGAATTTTTTTATTCCTAGTTAAATTGAAACAAGTACTTTGTTTCTGAGCTTTTTAATATCAAATTTGTAATTTATACCGGTAAAGTGCTATTACCATAAATACGACGTGAATGGTAAACATTTGATACTAATTATTAATAAGTATTTAAATCTGTGTTAACAAAGAAATTTTTCTACTTTGCATGATATTTTGTATAAGATAAGACACAAAGAGAATATGTTGTTTTGTTGTAAAAAACGTTTCCAAACTTACAG
Organism: Tribolium madens; assembly: GCF_015345945.1. Lineage (NCBI taxonomy): Eukaryota > Metazoa > Arthropoda > Insecta > Coleoptera > Tenebrionidae > Tribolium > Tribolium madens. The sequence goes on from NW_025401069.1 coordinate 4,003,298, forward strand.
AATTTTACCGATTTTATATTATAATCTATTTAACAATATTTTGCAATTTTTCCTCACGTTACGTACAACCAAACAATTGCAACAGTTTAATAAAATGGTTCTTAGGAACTTCAGTTTGAGTGTCATTTATATATTTCTAAATTCTGAGGACTATAAATTCTTTCATTTGAGATTATGCAGAAACATATCTTTAGAGTAACAAATTTCATATTTTTAGATGTTATGAAATAGGTTTTGATATCATGGTCGTCATTACATTTCAGCGAAAAACACTAATGAAGGACAGGAGCTTTAAAATGTAAAGGATCTAAATAAATAAAACAAAAAAGAAACTTCTGTCACTAAGTTTTGAACATTAATTAAAGCTTTTCGATGTGTGAAATCACTGACATCTTAAAAGAAGAAAGATGGGGTTTAAGCTCTTTTTTATATTATTTCGTACAAGATTTTTTATTAAACCAAAATTAAAATGCAAATGTAGGATGAAAAAGCTTCAGGTTTTTGTTAATAATAAGTTTTTAGATGGCCCGGATCTCCATATTGATCCCAGAAAACTTAAGAGAAATGTAAAGTAGATGCCTAATTGCTGTAAGAGCTTTACATAATAATTTTACTTTGCGTTTTGTGCTAAAATAAAAACGTACCGGCGAAGCTGAATCAATCAGTATAATAGGAAGAAAGACTGATGCGATAGTAAGAAACGATGGAACGAAAACAATTCGTTTTTACCTCATTCAAGTATCTATTTGATAAATCGAATTATGTTTTCATAACAATAAGGCCTGGACGTAATGGCAAAATAATATTATCGTTTATACGACTCGAATTTTCAGATACTGATATTTTCCTGGAAATAATTTTGATGAGTTTCAATCATTTTATTTTTGAGCTATTTCCGACGTCGCTGTTACGCATTTGATGTTGTTTGACTTTCGCATTATAACGTAAAATTTAACAGTGTTTCTTACTCGTGCGGCTTGTAAATATTACACCTGGAAAAGTTACAATTTATGTCTTTTACGTGTAATGAAGCTTGCTGCTAACATAGCTGAAAAGTTAAATGTGTTTTACAAGACGTAATTAATGCGTCCTGAAACCTACACTCCCCAGTGGCCATCAATCGAACATGGTAAGGACTTTGCTTCTAGAATTCCTAATAACTACAATCGACAATTTTTTCAAATTCAAAACAAAAGGAAGTTGGTGATCAATTACTGTCTTTTTTAAGTCTTCTACTATTTTTTGGCTTCAACGTAACTTTATTAGGCACTTAACTAACACTCCGAGTTTTATTAGAAAATAAGGTTTCCAAAAACAGTCTCTTATTTCATTTATTCTTTAATTAACAACTTTGTTTCACACAAGTAACAATTTTCACGCTGCCGTAAATTCTGACTAATTGCATTAACACGTCATTCAGAAGTGAACATTGAAATTTTTCCCTTTTTCAGGAAGAAGCTGTTTGCTTGGACTAATCAAATTTATGGTAAGTAGTTAATTATTTTTGTGGGATTTTTTTAATTAAACTTGGAAAATGAGTAAGAAAGCAGAAAATCGTGGTCAGCTAAATAGAATTTATAATTGAAAAATTACAAAAAGTACTAAGCACAGCAGAGAGTTCTTGTTTTGTTACACAATGACAAATCGCCACAATCTCACCGAAAAATTGCAGTGAAGACTGATATGGGGTTGTGAGGGATTTTATTTCTGCTTCTTTTAACAACATATTTTCTATTCTTAACATAACTTATTTATTATTTAAATGTCTCTTCTCTAAGATACTGAAGATCGTTTCGAATTAATTTTATCATCACGCTTAAACTCCGATGTAAATTATCTCTTGGAGAAGCTTGATCGAGAGCTTGATAATTTTCTCTCGAATTTTCTTTAAATAACAATACATGCATGAAATTTAGTTACAATGTATATCTATCAAGGCGCATATTCTGGCTTATAATATGAATTTTTATGGATTTCTGCAGACAAAAGTATTTTTTGTTTTGAATTGGTTGTAACGGATTTTTTGGTACAAACATACATCTTGTGCAATATTCATTTAATTTAGCGAGCTACCATTTGCGTTCGATTCCACTTGTGTTCATTTACTATCAGAAAAACTTGTTTATATGGCTATGAAATATAGAACTCGGAGGTTTTGCGATAATTACGTTGACGAGTGGATTAATGTAGACAAATGGAAAATTTTAAATTAAAACAGGCGATTTATGGTTCATAGCAGAATTTCCCTTGCGGACCATTTTAATTCGATATTTGATTTAAAGCAGTTTTTGATTTAACTGGCATTAACTGGAACAATATTTCTTGTTTAAAACATTAAAGTTATCACAAATTTCTGTATACAGGGTGCGCCAGAACTCGCACCCCAGAGAAAAAAGAAAAATGTCAGGTAAGATACCAGGAACATTGAAAAAATGTAAAAAAATCTATAAAAATTTTGAAATAATGAGTAAATTTTGCACTATGGCTCTATTTATTTCTGTTGGAAAAATATTTTTTCAAGTTTTCTTGCTACAGGCTATTAGAAGAAGAAACAAAGAAGCTGTATCCTAAATTGTAACTCTGATGCTTAATGTTATTTGTGGTTTTTATTGGTAAAATTTTTGTACCTTTACTAAACAATTATAAAAAAAACATATACAAGATCATCAATATCATTAAATAGACATAAAAAAATGTCAACTGTTAAAAAATAAATGTCAAATTTTTTTGATAGATAAAATTTAAAAAAATTTTTTTACGTGTTCCTGGTATCTTATCTTACTTGAAATTTTTCTCTGGGGCGCGAGTTCTGACACACTCTGTATATGCACAAAAAAATTTAAATAAAATAAAATAAAAAAAAAATTAATAAAAACTGTTACGAGTATTATTTATTAATTACTGCATATCATGATTTTAGTGATTTGTTGTAATATTGAACTTATTATGCACTTATTGTAGTAGCAAATTAATTTTTTCATCATAAAAACTGATTAACAGTGCTATTTCTTTACAATCGAAAAACTGCAAATTTGCAATTGATTCCATTAAAACTGTAAATTACGTAAAGTTTCAAAGTTAATTATAACTTGAGTACGCTTTTTACGCTTTTGTTTCAGCTTTCAGAAAGCAAGTTTTAATTTTTGCAGGCCGTGACCTTAAAGTGTATTAATCAGCTTCATTTTTGATTTTTTAATTTTAATAATTTAGTAAGATTCTAAGACCCTTTACTTAATTCTTTAAAATAACAATTTTTAGTCATTACCAGAAAATCTGGTATTTATAATTATAAATTCTGGAACGTATAAGTATATAAATTACATTCATTGGATACGGAATAGTTCAAAGATACTGGTAGTACTAATAAATAAATTAGACTGTATCGATATTTTTAGATATGTAATAAAAATCAAAAATAAATTTAAATTTATGTATTTCCCGAAAAAAAGCTGACATTGAACTATCAAGTTTAATATTTTATAAAAACAAACTTAAACTATATATTTTGATTTTCAATTTCACTGTTAACATATAGGATTGAATGAATCGGATAAAATCGAATAAGTTTACAAAGCGTAGATTACTTAAACACCGTTTAAACATTTTATCAGCAACTGTTTCGTTTAAATTATATCGTAACTGTTAAATCCGTTTCGGTTATCTCTTGATCTAGTTGCGTTCATTCTAAAATTGCGGAGGGATCTCGGATCGTGGTCTGACCTTTTGGATAAATCCGAGATATTTAAAATGTTGTATAGAGAAAGACTAAAAATGTAAATATTTTACACGTAAAAAAATAATTTGATCCTATTATAGGTTTACATATTCGAAAACAATTAGTTATTTTGTGTTTCATTAACATTAAAGTGCTATCATTAACAATTGAACAAATCGTCTCAGTAACAAATTTATATTCAATAAAATAGTTCATTTATCTGAATGTTGTTTTGCAACAGGGACCTAATTCATTCAAAGAGAGGCACATACGTAAAGCTAATGTGTCTGAGGTTCTTGGAGATTGTTTCAACTATTACATTTAAAGTTGTGGTTAGCATTTCTCTTTGTTGTCTCTATATGAGGAACGAAATTAGATCATTTGTGATTTAAAGAAACAATTTACATCGAAACGGATGAAAATTCAAAAATATCGATTTTATAAATCTTGAAGAGTGTAAAATATTTTTATACAACAACTGGTCTAATTTGATTTAGCGATTATTATTGTTTAGTGACGTCTAAAATGTTAAAAACTTGAAACCGTATTAAAAAAATCAACGTTCTGTGACGCATAGTGTCTAGCAAAACATCAAACCTCTTGTTTTCTCGCCGCCATTTTACTTTCCGGAACATTATATGGAGCAATTTAAAACATTTCCATCCTGTAGTTTTGCCTATAGGTGCATTTTAATTGTTCCAAATCTAAATTAATCTTTTCAATTGCTCTAAAGCAACTATCGGTTCTATAGATAAAAAAAAAAAAACGTGGCAGATAAGGAATCTCTGGACGATTTTACTTAGGATTTTGTTGATTCTGAGGCGTTTTAAGATTCTCCAGATGCGATAAACAAACACATTTTTTGATTTGTCATAATAAATACTGTAAATTTAATTCAATTTAATTAATGTTGTTATTTTATACCTAAACATTTTCTGTTAATTGAAATACTGATAAATTCAAATAACGTTGGGAGAAATAACCGCCTATTGATTGTATGTAGATAAGGAACAAAACCAAATAAAAAGAAATTTCCAATCTCTCCACATTTTCGTTCGTCAATGCAGAAAATCTATTGAATTCAGCTGAAAATACTGAAGTGAATAGCTTGATGAAAAGTAAAAGTGTTTATTTTCCTTTTTTAATAATCACATTTGTTTTACTTAGGAACTTTATTGTACATTTTAATTACTAAATGAAATGAAATCGAATTGCCAACTGTTAGCCAAAAACAAATCTGTGCATTGCGAATCTACCGTCGAAAAGCAAAGCCGTTGTAAGGAAGAAAAGCTAACAAGGGATTCAAATAATAAACCAGTATTTCAAATTATGATGTTATCCAATTGCTCTACTGCATACCCTGTTTTCCGTATTTATTGGAAATACTAAATCAATAGTTGTTTACTAAGCATATTTAATAAAGTTTACATTGAAACTTATAAAAAGTCTACGTCGGAGTCACCAAAGAAATTGACTTCAAAGTGATCCGTTTTTCCTTGTAAAAGTTGTCAAATTTATGCGCAAAAAACTTGAGTTCAAATCTGAATGTAAAAGCTTGCAAAGTTTAATTATGTTATCAATAAAACAAGACGTGTTTCTTTACTACCGAACCAAGTCATTAGCTTAAAGGTTAATCGTTCTACTAATTTCCATGAATCTAAAACAGAAATCTAATAGATTTATGTAAACAAAGTCACTGAAAATCGACACATTACAGTTTTGAACAGCTGAAATAATACGGAAGTATTTTCATTTCAGACATTATTGTTTCGAGTTTCGATCAAATTGCTCTAGCCGATTAATCAAAGAGGTTATCTATATTGTTACCAAACTGATAAAATGTAGAAAAAACCTTATTAGCTTTGATAGTATGAATATTAATTTTTCTGTTAATGATTAATTTTTGTAGAAATTAATTTATTTCTAAATAAAAATTTCATCATTAATGAAGTAAATTAAATCGTTCAAGATTCATGTACAATGATGATTAATGTGGAAGGAAATAAAACTTATTTTTTTTTGTAAATAACAAATCTCCAAGATTATAAAATCCTCTTTACAATTGAATCGACGGAAAAGCGTTTCTATGCAACTGCCATTCAATAGACATTTATTAGCATTGCATAATATTTTTGTATTATGCTAATAATAGAGTCAATTGTAAGTTTTATTCAATAACAAACGTTTTGTATTTATGCTTTAAATCTACTTTTGTTGTTAGGAAAACTAATTTAAATGAAATGTGAGCGTTTCTGAACCTGAGAATTATTCATTTTCTTAAAAATGTTACAAAGAAATGCTACTTGAATCTGTGTGTTGTGAATAGAAATACGTATTTTATTTTACCGCTAAATCCACCAAATTAAAAATTTAGAAAGGGTGAGCAAATTATGACATGCAAAGCGGGAAGAAAACCTGAGTGAGGTAATAAATTTTCGTTTTAATTACAAATTTACCTGTTTAATAAATATTGAGGAATCTTTGTAATAATTAAACTCAAGCTTCCTCTCTCAAAGCAAAATGACTTGACTTTCCACAAAATCAATAGCAATGAATATTTAGTTTACGCTTCTTATTTCTTTGGAACTCAGTTTCGAATGGGGTTAATTTACTTGGATTACCATGCTTCACTGTTGTTTATGGTGAATTAATTTAATGCGTATCTAATAATCTCTCTGATAAAGGTATCATATTACATTTTTTATACAAATGTGATTTTTTTCGTTGATAGTTCTGTATACTAATTTATTAACACAACAAATGAAGCCATGGAAGCTAACAACAATAAACTAAAGAACACTAAACAAATGATATACATATTATGCTCTTCAAATATTAATAACACTTAATAGTGTAGAGACAAAAGAAGATGCATGTCGTGTGCAGGTTGGATTATGCAATCCTTTTTTTTAGGTACCGTTGCACGGCACTGGGGACCTGCCTAAATTTTATCGTTTGATGAATTGATGTGGGCACTCCAAAAAGTAATAAATCAGTTAAAAACTGAAGATTACCTATACCAGAAATCAGACTAATAATAATTAAGAAAAAGTGAGAGTACCGGAAGAAAAGTTTTAAATGTTCTCATTAAATTTATTAATTAAGTATTACAAATGTCCACTAAAAACAGTGATTGAATTTTTAGTAATAAAATAAGTACATAATTGTCATTCCAGTTTCATGTATAGTATTTTTGTACACGTACACGAAAGCAATGTTGAATTTCAAACTGATACAATGATTAAATTATTTAATTTAAAAATCCATTGTTCTAGCTTATTTGGAAAACTAACTTTAGTCAATAATATTAGTCTGCGTTTATTTTCAAATCACATACAGTTTTTCATTTAATGTACAATTTAAAGATTCAGGGGAAAATGGATTGTTCTATACAGTCTGTCTGTCCTCCGAGTAAAAAAGAGCCTGAAAAAATTTTTGAGCAATCAACATTACATTTCAAAGATAACGTGGATATTAACATATTAGGTTCTAATTAATTAAACATAGTGATTGTATTTTCATAGAGAGCTCGTCTATTTAGATATCGTGCTGCATATAAAGGTGCATAAGTGAGAATCATGTTGGTCTTTTAGTCATTACTAAACATTTTCGTAGGTATATAACTCTTACCAAATTTACCAAGGTTTGATTTTTTATAAATTCAAGTTGAAGTGCTGTCTGGTCAAATACATATTTTAATATTCACATTATCTTTGAACGTAATGTTGGTTGCTGCAAAAAAAATTTAGGCTTTTTATTACTTGTAGGATACCCCCTGTATTTAGCTATAATAATTTAATTGGAAACCCATGCGAATGACCTAATAGTTCCATCAATATGCACTGCTCGATATCAGGGCATCTGGAAATCAGTGACATCATGGAAAATGAATGACTGCTAATTACATGTAAATAGTACGCTCGTGACGTAGTTAATAGACATTTATCATGATCAAATTACCAACAAATTTCAAAGAGACATTTGCATTTGAAAAATTTTTTGTTTTTGAAATTTTTAAAGTAGAAAACTAGGTCAAGCAAATTATTATTAAGCAGTTGGCAATTTATTGATCAATAGTCATACGAGGGCAGCCTTAGAACAAACTGATAATCGATTCAACTTTTGAAGAAGTGTTAAATCCACTTCAATGCTTGCTCTCGTAGAGCGGGAAATTAACCATCTTCATTAGAAATTATGGCGGTGCATCTAATAATGCAGTACGCAAACTGGGTGGTAAATTAATAATGTCAACTAAGCTTGTAATTGAAGCAAATTTATAATGAATTAACTGATGTAAGTGCGTCCATAATAGCCTATAGCAGGTCTCCCTTGAGCAAACAAACATTGGAAAAAGTTTTCGCTTGGCTTTGTTCTAGATGTTATTATATTTTTTCCGGAAAACCGTATACTTACATATTGAATATTTAATGTATATTTCTTGGAAAAGAATCCACAACATCGGCATTCACCTTTAAAAAGAAAATGTCAAAATATTGAATCACTTTTATAAACAACTATTCAATATTTAATCAATTTCTAAACATGTTTTGAGTATGTACTTTACATCTAAAGTATTCCCAACAGCACTGATACACGTCCTTCCTCGAAGGTGTGTTTCTGACAATACCTTACGCTCCATTTGTTGACGTTATGAACGTTTATTTTGTTCGACAGAAACCTGTTTCAGTACCCCTTATCAAACTGTGTACTATTGAAAAATGCGAGAGTTCGGTTTATTAGGTTTTAATTTGCAAGTAGGTTTCACTGAGGGACTCCTGTTTCATTAGGAAAGCTTGTCTTGTCTTAATAAAATAGTAATAGTAATAGTAATACATCTATTTTTAGTTAGATTGTTCATAGCTTTGTCAAAATTAATTCATTACATATCATGACTTTAAATGAATAAAAAACAGATCACAAACAAATAAGTGAAGGAAGAGAAAAACGAGGAAGTTGGGAAAAGAGAATGGCTACTGTAAATTACTATCAGCCGAAGCACCAAAATTAATTTAAAAAGTTACTTGTGTTTATTTACATTACCTCATTTGATAAGGATCTGGATGAATACAAAGCTTTAGATATTTAAGGAAACTTTTTAGCGCTTTTTGAGTTTACTGATATTACAAAAAAAACTTTATGCACAGTTTTAATGAGAAGTCTGAGGATGAAATCTCATGACGCTTTTGGTTTGGAAGTATTGATTTAATGCCACAGTAATTCGTACTTATTAAACCTTGTAACCGGCATAAATCTATTGTACATGTCACTGAAATAAAGCAACAAATTTTTATCTCCTTCCATTAATCTGTCAACCAAGACGAGCATTATTCCTTCCCTATTATACGAAAACGTTAACCGAAAATAATTTCCTAATTGAAAATAGAGAATTTTAGGCACTGGTCCAAAAAACAGAAGATCTGATATGGTTTATGAACACTAAGTACATTATTTAGGATTTCACTACACCATGACCAACTTTATCAACGTCTGCACAACACAAACATAACTCAACCAAAAATTATTATTTAATTCTGTTTGAAAATAAATGAATATGCTCGCACTAGCATTATATTCATTACTATTTTAATCTACACAGAAAATATTAATTCAAAACAAGCTATTTTGTTTGTATCTACTTGCTGCAGTAGAAAAGTATTAAAACGAATAAAATGAATTCTGATTTAAGTAGAACTCTAATAAAAGGGCGTTAGTCCAAAACTCGGAAAAGGCATCCGAAATTGAATCATCAATCAAATGTAATTATTGATTATACTTAACGACCATTATTCAGAATGACACGGATTGATCCGCATTTATGAATACAATATTTTAATCCACCTTCGCTCATAAATTCTCCTCTTATATGAGATAAAAATTCTTTTTAAAATGCGAATGCTACAGAATCGGAAATAACCTTATAAAAAATCAATGAATATGCTTTTTTTAGATGGCTGATAAACGAAATTATAAAAAATCGAGAGAACTTTGGAGCTTTTAAAAAATTTGTTCAATGCGGGAATTATTGACATCAATTACGGTTAAACTGAAAAATAACAGTGATATTTCTGGCCACTGGCGGTTTCAGGACCTGAGGGAATATACTAATTGATTTGCGAAAAATTAAGCTTTAAGCCCAACTCTGATTTATTGGGATATTAGCGGATTAACGTGACTTTTAATGAGATTTAGGAACAAAATTCACAATTTATAATAAAATTTTTCAATATATCGCGTGTTTCAAAAATGTGTGGCATAATTTTAACCACGAATACCCCTCTACAAATGAGAATAGAGAGCACAGAATTTATTGACTTAACTCAAAAAATAGAAAAATTACAGCTTTCCAAAAATCGGTATGGAAAATGATTTTTTGGAAATATTTTTGTTATCGTTTACCCGATTATTATGAAACTTTGCATGTCAAGGGACAAAAAGACACTCTTTGATATGGTGTAAACGGAA
>NW_025401069.1:4014429-4074934 GCF_015345945.1 Tribolium madens
AAAGAGTTCGAGCATGTCTGGAAGCCAATGGTGGCCATTTTCAGCAGTACCTGGATTGAGTAGATTTGTTGTTTGTTTCTTCCAAATGCCCTTTTTAGGGCTATCAAAAATTTCAACACAAAAAAGGTTTCACCATTCACGAGTATGAACACGATTTAATATTTTGTAATTACCAACAATCAATTTCTTTTCTAAAACTAAAGAGTATAATATTTGAATCATAACTGGTATCTCATTTAATCATTGAAAACAARTCGGCAGAAATAAGTATGATTAATATTTTTTAAACATTGTAACTTTATTATTCAAATCTTTGTTTTTTTTGCGCTTTACGAAACAGCACAAGCGCCGTCTAACGGCATTTGTTCCAATTGTGSTATTGGTTCTTGACGTTCTTGTACTTTAAAAAAAATGTAGATAAACATTATACGTGCCTTATTATTTACAAGTTTTAACAACAACAAATTACCATGTGCTACTTCAAATGGTTGATAAGGTTTTTTTTTGTAATTATTACAGTTTCAGTATTTTAAAGTTGAGGGTATGTTCTTGGTTTGTTCGTTTTAATTTTGCATTTGGTTTATAGTTTAATAATGCAATTAATGAAATACGAAGAAAAAACAACAATTTGGAGGGAATATCGTTTTACGGTGTGAAAATTTCAGTGGTGTATTCTCAGATCATGTTGTGATGGCCGGGATGGTTAATGCATTGTTTCTTCCAGCACATAATCGTGTGTTTTACTATGATCATCAAGAAATAATCAAATTTTACTTTGGATTAAATAAAATTGACATTAAATGTCACAGCAGTGACAGCTATGTCATTCATAGTGGATTGTTTCCAAGGTAATGATACGCTCAAAATTCATACTTTTTGATTTTGCAGCGCGGTGTAGAGTTTTGTTTAAACCGAAATAACTCGAGAACGGTACATTTTAGAGATATTAACAAGAGTACTTTTTTATGAAAAAATGATCGGGCTTTTGATTTTTGGTATCAAAAATATCTGTTAATAGGCTGAAAAAAAGAGTTATGACCCAAAAACTGGAAGGGTCCTATTGTCACAGGAAATCTATAGCTTTTACAAGACTTCCGTTTACACCATATCAAAGAGTATCTTTTTGTCCCTTGACATGCAAAGTTTCATAATAATCGGATAAACGATAACAAAAATATTTCCAAAAAATCATTTTCCATACCGATTTTTGGAAAGCTGTAATTTTTCTATTTTTTGAGCTAGGTCAGTAAATATTGTGCTCTCTATTCTCATTTGTAGAGGGGTATTCGTGGTTAAAATTATGCCACACATTTTTGAAACACCCGATAATATGCATGAAATTAGGGCTTTGAATGTTTTTTATTATTCTACTTATAGTTGAGAATTTATATTTTGTTATAGTTGATACCGACGAAACGCAATAAGATTTATAAGTTTGTTGGTATTCACTTGCCGTACTTTCGAACCGCAAGAGACGAAAAATTACTCGTTTACTTGGAAAGTTACCCACGAAGAAAAATTAAATTTTTCGTAATTTCTGGTTTCCAATCTTGTAGAAACTAGAGTTTATTACATCAAACTCCTTCATTATGAAAGTCAGCATACCTCGAATGTAAATTGTAAATTGTAAGTGTAAATAATAGAGATGTCATTGCAAAAACCATAAAAATTGATAGATAGGGAATACAATAAGATAAGAAATTATGACTGATAAAAACCCATTTTTACAAGGTTAGGAAAAGGAGTACAAGATGTAATACGAAAGAAATTTCATTTGTTCAAAATAATGAAAATTCTAACGTAATGAGATGTTTTACGTTTTGATTACATTAGCATACTTGGTGGCAATTCTCATTCTCTGAAAAAGTATAGTCATTGTGCCTTCGTTTCAGCCCCCATAATACCAACAGACATTCAGTTTGTGTAATTGCGTATCACTAGCGCTTCCTTACGGCCTAAAAAATCTCTTGATGTTCCTCCGAACAAAAAAGAGATTCACCATTAAATCCTCCGCGACCTCTCTTCAAATATAAATTTCCTTCGTTCGTACATATTTTTAAGGGCCTTCGTCGCACTTTTTCAACGAAGTGAAATTTTTACAACGGAAGTTGATTAATGATGGGAAGTTTCAAGCCGAGCGCTCCTAATTATTCACCTCATAGTCGAAGTTATATTTTATATTCATTTCTGGGAGACTAATCTTGTTAAACGCATAATGGGCATTTATGTCGTTTCACAGATTTCAATATAAAAGTGATTTGAACTAAATTGTATGAAAGAGATGCAGGGAAGGAAGCGAACGGTAAATATGAAGAGCTGCAAATTAAGATTTCCTTGCAATTTCAAAGGCCGAAATATTTATGTTTACTTGCTTCAGGTTTAAATTATGATCTGGTATTTGCGCGGATTTCATTAATGTGACTAAGGAAACGCGAATATTTGTGGAAAATTGAATGAAAAACTGTCCAACTTTTAATTAGTTTAGTAAAATGTTACGCCAGTTGGGCTTTCGTATGTATAGTTTGCGCTATTGTGGCGATAATTTAATCTTCATTAATGCACATTTCCACATGTTTTGCTTCAGACAGAATAAAAGAGTTGCTAGCTATTTAAAACTGCAGAATTTGCGGCCTTATATATTTTTAATAAATGCATGAAGATTAATTTGCACCTATTACCGTGAAAACGGTGGTTTTATTTTCAAAAATAAGTTTTTAACAATTCAAAAACTCCAACATGAGTAGGTATTTTTCCAAAATCCACTTATTAGTTAACTGTAAATGTAGATTGCATATTTCATAATTTCGTCACCATAACTAGAAATAAACTACTCAATCAAAACTAAGCAAAAATACAACATAAGATGAAAAGTAATTTTGCTCTTACGAAAATTCTTTATTAACCTTTTAAAGTGAAACTTTTTTTCCATCGCTTCAAAATTTTTCGTACATCTATCGCATGTCGCAGAACAGCCAAGGCCAAAGCTGACCGTGTAGCATTTATATTCTTACTCATTCGTACAAGTGCTCCTCGGTATTTGTGTTTTATCAGTGTATTGATCCGAAAAAAAGTTTCACTTGCATCTTTGTTTCTTTAAATCTAGCAGATTTTTTTAAAAGAGCAACTCATAAACAAAATAATTGTGGTTAGTTTATAATGATGATAAAAAATATTTAGCCTAAAAATCTAGCAGAATGCAATTGTATTTACATTTTTTCTTTTTTAAAAACCTGTTCTAGGCTGTTTTGAAAACTGCTGAGTCATCACTCATTTTCGCTGTTATTACCACCTGAAATCCATCCTGGCTTAGTTTTGACCACAAGTAGTTTGAAAAATTGCCTTCACCACTCGTTGAGCTTGACAAGACGAAATAAATGGTTAATGACATGTTTTATTGTTAGCAGTCACATCAATCCTTCTTGTGGGCGCGTGTGTAATTTAGCGATTAAAATTTATTTTTGTTTTTGTGGCGAAACTGCCACTGGAAAAAAGCCACTCAATTGTATTTGTGTTCCACAATTTATCTATTTCTCTCTCTAGACATTTACCATACACTCTCACTCTCGCATGAGGAAGATCAGTTGGTCACATTTTTACCCGCGGCGTTATGTTTGTGGATCAAAAGCATATTTTCTGATTTTTAAACGAAATATTGAAAATTCGTTTAAAGCTTTTCAGTATTCGGCAAGCTCGCAATTGTTACGGTAAATGTTCAGCGAAGCTCAACACGTTTATTACGGACTGCCATTATCTGAATAAAACACGCAACTTCACTTGTCAAATTCAACGTTGTGAATAAAATATTACTGAATGTAGCTACAATTTATGTACTAATTAAAATTCAAATAAAAATGCAAAGCCCACACAACACCTACTTCACAGGGCTGATAAACTTCTCACATTATATGTGATTCCATAATTTTTAAAGGTCTGTGCCTCAATCCAACTCAGTGAATAAATAACACGAAACAATTAAGAATTAATTAATTTTGTTAAATGAATCACAGTGTCGGAAAAAGCAAATGAACTTTGACATTAAAATTGCCTCTATATTCTGAAGTCTGTTTCGATTTCATGGCTTTTGAAAAAAAAGTTAGCTTTATTATGCTAAATTCGTGAATAAAATTAACTGTTGAATAAATAAATAAAATTATAATTGTTATGAACTGATCTACCAAAATAAAATTTTTATTTTGTACTCAATGTCAAAGAGTGCTTTTATCAACTAATTTCAGTAGATAAAGTAGTCTTTTATCGTCTAGTGAAATAAAGTAATTGTTATCTACTGTTTATATTCAAGAAGTTCTGGTAGGTGAGTACAAAATAAAACAAAATATTGTACACAACGATAAAGATTGTTTATCTACTCGTGAAAAAAGTCAACTCGTGACTTCGTCACTCGTAAACTTAACCTTTTCACTAGTAGATAAACAATTTCTTTATTGTCTTGTACAATAAATAACTATTATTTCAGTTCTTATTTACAGAGAATCTTAATTGGCATCAGTTGCTGGCAGTCAGGGGAAGGTGTCGTCAAGTCGAGGAATCTCATCTGATGCCTCTATTAAATTAATTAAAATTATAACTTTACAATTTGCCATGCACATTTAAGTCCAACTTACCTCAACAGGTAAAAAATACACCACAAAATACAATTTATAAAGTTAACTGAATTTCTGTTTAAAAGTCGTAATTGATGTAAACGTATACATACTCGTAAGTAGAAAGCTTTTGAAACTTATTCAGATCATAAAACGTAATATGTTTCGTAAAATGTACTTTGAGTACCATTTTACCTAGTTAAGCTTGATCTCAAATATTTGAATTATTTTATTATTTAACCAAAAAGACAGCCCCTACACAGACCAACTAAAATTTTTAAATTTCCATATAAAAATCAGTCTAGGTTATTACATATTAAATTTCAAAATAACGCTTACTAGAATTACGTGAATCCATTTGCGCTGTTGCAGTGACAAACCTAGAGGATCTAAAAACACTGGTTATTGGAAATGGATTTCCGATTTTGTTCATTTTTCCGTTTTTAAATCAATTTGACTTCTAATTTTGAATTAAACATTAGTTGAATAAAAAATGGTTAATTTCACAATTCTTACAATTTCTGTGGTTTTTAACTAAATTTCTAGCAGTGTCATGCTGAACGGCCTATGTCTGACAGTCCGAAATTGCTTTTTCAGCAATTCGGTTTAATCGGAATCTAACACTGCTGAAATAGCAGCACTCATAGTCCCTGAACTCTGACCTTTTTAACATTGTCCGCAGTGTCTACAAATAATCCTTGTCCGGAGAAGTCATATGCGTATGAGCATTAATGTAGAAACATTTGGAGTAATTTAAGTGTTAAAACAGCTTTTTGATTAAAGCTAACAGAACTTTTATGGTGCGACTACCGCGCCACATTAAACATAAATTATTATCAGGAAATCACTACTGACTTTGTTTTATTTCTCAGTTGATTAGATGTTTTATCCAATTGTTAATGAGGCTCGACCTTAATTGATCCCTCACAATTTTATTTTGTAAAATACCAACAAGGCTCCGTCGCTCCCTGTTTATAGGAAAAGTTTTTTTAAGAGCGAAGTAATATTTCACCAAAAACCGAACACAATTTTATAACTTCAAATTTATTATCACGATAAAAATAAGAAATTTGATTTTTTTCGTTCTGATAAGATTCAAATTTTTCTTGGAAAAAATAAGATGAATTCTCAGTTTTTCATCTTTAAATCTAGTATAAATATATCCTCGCTTCAGTCATTATTTATATACTTTATTTACTTTTTTATTTATTATTGACAGTGTGATATCGTTTTATTTACAAGTGTATCACACGCATAATTAAACGCCAAACGTGTATACAAATTTTGTTCCATTAGGAAGGAAACAATTCGGAAACCATTAACTTTGCAGGGAGCTCTCCGGGGGTCTGTATTCAACTTTTTGATCTATTCAGCTCAACAAACAAACTTTAATACAGGGCTCTATACTGTCACGATTTTATTTGTTTCAACATGTTGGATACGGAAATGTTAACAATTAATAAAACCGAAAAAAAAGATTGTTTTATAACTCTCAGAAAAAAAGCTTGAAAAAAATCTACATTTATTTTTAAGCTTTGGATCACTTTTAATTAAAGCGAAGTATTTTTGTTTTTAAATGCCAGAAGTCCCATTTTAATTGGAAAAATACGACGAAGGTAGATTTTTATGTTAATCATTGATGTGTAGCTTTTGGTTTCTATTTAAGTATAAAGCTTTGTTAACTTGATTAACACAATTGTAATGGATATTGGATGAGTTATGAGCTCTTCTCGTACATCTTTTAAAGAAAAAATATTGGTGATGTAGATAGATACAAATGGTGGCACACAATTTCCGTTAAATATCCCAATAAGAAACACCTACACGAAATTTTCAAATTAGGAATTGTATAATAATAAAAATAAAAAGCATTGTATATTAAGAAAAATGTATCCTGCTTGTGATTAACTATTAATAAAAGATTTTTTTACAATACACAAAACACCATCCAAAACTGTCTGAAGTATCTGATATGCAAAAATAAGCGAAAATTTGTATGATTTGCTTCATTTAAACAGGATAAATGGTCCAAATCAGCTATAATTTAAAATTTCAGTGAAGTAACTCACTAAAACTAAAATAGCCATGTCACAAAATACGTTAAAATAATATGTATCATTTCAGTTCTCCTCATTTAACGCATGACATATTCCATATGTATACAGGGTGCGCCAGACCTCGCGCCCCAGAGAAAAATGCCATACGAGATAAGGTAAGATACCAGGAACATGGAAAAAATGTTTAAAAAAATTTATCTGTCAAAAGATTTTGACATTTATTTTTTGACATTTGACATTTTTTATGTCTTTTTAATGATACTGATGATCCTGTATATGTTTTTTTACAATTATTTAATAAAGGTTCAAAAATTTTGCCAATAAAAGCCACAAATAACATTGAACAGAGTTACAATTTAGGATACAGCTTACTTGTTTCCTTTTCTAATACCGTGTAGTAAAAAAACTTGGAAAATTATTTCTCCAACAGAAATAAATAGAGTCAAAATGCAAACTTTAAACTCTCATAACTTCGAAATTTTTATAGATAAAATTTTTTTAACATTTTTTCCATGTTCCTGGTATCTTACTTTATATGGTATTTTTCTCTGGGGCGCAAGTTCTGGCGCACCCCGTATATCACACTAAAAACATAGGTATGTGTATTTATGTTATCTTCATTCTACTCGTAGCCTACTTACTTATTAACTAATCTACTCATATTTATGAAAATACGACTTTAAATTGCACTTTTAATTTGATCACTAGCCACTGAGTACTCTCTATGTAGTTAAGTTCAAAAGCAAGTTACTCGTATTCAAACAAAAGCTTTGTTATTAAACTTATACCTTAAAATTTGTTTGCTTGTTGCGAGGTTTGCTCTAATGTTTGATATACGCTCTAGTTTTCCAGTACGTATAAGTGTGCATTAGTCAAACAGAAAAACTGTTTTCTGGAAGCACTCGAGTTTATGATACCTGACTTGACGAAGAGCTTTTATCTCTGCATCGATCATGAAATAAAAAAAGTTACTACTAATTTGTTATTGGACAGATTTAACAAATGTATGTATTTTTGTCCTTAAACACTATTTTTCTAATTAATACTATGGATGAAATTACACTGTGTTTTCAGACCCAAATTTCTCATCCAATTCTCTATTGTTGAGAGGGTGAAGGGAAATATTGATTGTTTTTTTGTAATTTGGTTGTTACACACTAAATTTAATTAAGGTAAAATACTAAGCATATTGAACTAACCCCTTAATACACCTTAGCAATGAAACACAAACATTTAAGCTTACAACATGGTTCTGTAAAGTTTAGGTCTTGCATTTGTGCAACGTCCACAATGACATGCCCTACAAGGTATTTAATTAACTTTATTAGATGAGTTCCAGATTTAGATTACAAAACCTTATTTTTCTTAATCAAAAACATTTATACTTTTAAAGTATAACAACTTTTTTGAAGAAAAAGCACTTTTACTCAAAAAAACCCTTTTCAATCAAGGCTGAGAAATTTTTGATCAACAATTTATACCTAAATGAAACTTAAAAATATCAAAGGTGTATAGAAAGTACCTACTATTTTTATCTCAAAAGTTTTGACAGTTAAAATAAACACCTTAAATATTTGAAAATTTATTGAAAAAAGATGTTTATAGTTTTGCAAGAAAAAAATATATCAGCATTTTTAATCAAAATACACAATATTGTTGTTTAAATTATTTTGAAATTAACTTTCAACTTCTTGTATAATAAATAACAATACGTATTATCAGTTATGCTTACCTATGCTTTGGAGACAGACACAAAACCGTGTAAATTTATACTTTTGCTTAAATCTTTTTCTGCGTAAATAGCAGAATTATACGTTTAATTTTTTTCTTATAATTTATAACAAAATAAAATCTTGTACTGTGAGTAGAAACTAAAAAAAATGGTATAGAATTAATTATTGTTGAATACAGACTCTAATGTTTCATCAGCAATAATTTATTGTTATATTCTCAGAAAATGATAAATTCATAACGCTAAGATCTTTTTTTCTCGACCTGCCCTCCAATCAACGACAAACATTACAATCTATTAAACACGTAACTAAATAGATTGCGTGATACGATTGTGTTAAGATTAATACTTTGTGGACACAATAACAGTCCAAAACGCTATTTGATGTAATTTACAACCCTTTCGCTTGTGAATTTACGAGTCAAAGTAAATTTATTATCAAATAGTTATTTGTATTACAAGGGAGGAAATGACACTTTTCTTCATATAATTTTTTCTACGAACCAACATTCCAGCAAGAAAAAACTTTAAAACTAACACTTCTTCTTATTTCGCCATTTAATCTATCAGCATGTTTTTCCATTTAAAATTTTTAACTCCCTGAGAGGTGACATAATATTTTTATTGTAATTTTGACAGATGAGGGAGGAAAATTTTACATCCTGGGGAGGTAATTGGCCATTTTCCTTTTTTAAATTAGGGAGGAAAAACTTACTTTCTGTTATAGTTGTAGGAAAAAGTTATTACGTATGTGTTTGAAAGAAAGCTGCGACTTTTCCAGGTTAATGAAAAATATGCATATTTCTCAGATTCGTTATCATTTTAATTACAATGTGATTAAAATGTGGAGAACAATTATTACATTGCGAAAACACCATCAATCATATAATGCAAGCAGTCGATAATACTCATATAAATGCAAATAATGATCCATAAAAGTATTTTCCAATAAAAATGGAGAATGTCGTACGAAGCGTCAAAACAAGTAACGTAAACAAAATTCAAAACTTACGCAAATATTGTTTCATCCCTCGCGCACCTATTTCAGCGTTAAAAAGAGCATCTCATACATATGTATCTGGTTGAGGATAACGGCACAGATATTAAAATCCTTTTTTGACAAAGGTAAACATTTACCTACGTTACCAAGATGAGTAAAACTTTTCCCCCCAATATTTGTGCAGTACTGGAAACGTGACAAGATCTCTAACACGTACACTTTTTATTGGCAGAAATAATACTTTAGAAAGGCCAGCTAAAGAGACATATCCACTCGAATTGTTTAAAAATCGATCAAAACTAAAGACATGTTTTAAATCAAAGTCACAATCCACATACCTATTCACAACACATACTTTTAAGATTAAACTGACAGTCTGTAGATTTTAATCTCTTCACCATTAAGAAACCATCTGTCACTACTAGCAATTTTTTTTTAATGCGACTTCTAATTTGCCTCTTTCTTGTAGCTAGTAAATGTCTTCAATACTAATTTTTCCAGTGATCGAATATTGATAGAACTGTTTTGTTAGTGAAGCTAATAATTAGCAGCAAATTAGCTAATTAACTGCTAATTAGATTAACTGTCGATTTATGAGGGGACAAATTAAAAGAGGTAAATTTACTAAAGTAGATCATAAACTCACAGAAAACGCAATTTGCAAATTTTCTAATTCTATCACAATGTTTGCTCTTCCTACATCCTCCTATACTGGTTGTTCGGAAAAAAACCTTGAAAGACTTCGGGGAGTGGTTTTCTAGGTCAGAATAAGCAAAAGGCTTTTTTCAATTATCCCAATAACCGATAAAGATAAATTTACAAAAGTTTGCATTTGGAGTATTTTTTTGGCGCTGAATCTATTGGAGATATCAAAAATTGTGTATCTTAATTAAGGCACTTAAGGAGGCACTAGGGTCAATTTATTTAAAGCGTAAAATTTTGCTTTGAAAAAGGTCAATTGTTTTTTTGGCAGATTCAGATTTATTTTTTTTTATAATTTTCTTCAAAATCGTCTTTTGTGTTATTTTTACGACGCATTAACTTTTAATTCTTGTTCACTCGCTTTTGGTGGTAGTAAGAGAAAACAAATAAAGATTTTCTTACATTTTCCGCGGTGAACTAATTTCCTGAATATATATGCATTCACAAAGTAAATCTTTTACGAAACGTAAAATCAAATTTCACTAAGGCAGAGCTTTATAGCCACATAACGAAACAAAGCTAACCTTATTTGACGCTGTTGTTTAATCAAACATCATATTGCAATTAAAATAGAACCTGATTAAAGGCCTATTAACAATTTAATCTGTATACTCAAGTATTCAATCAGAGTAGGATAAATATGCTTGATCATATATAATTCTCTTTTACACAAGAGGCAATATCTGTTTGTAATTGCTACATATTGAATCTAATGTACCAGTTATTGATCTTGTATACAGGATAAGTCTTAACGTATAGGCATAAACCTAGAGATTGAAAGGTCATGAACAATATTGAAAAAAAATATTTTTAACGAATGTCAGTAAAAAATACCCCTTAATCCCAAAATATTATAAAAAAAATTGTTCACTTAGCTTTGAACAGGCATGACGTGAATAAATGTAATATCGGCGCAAATTCTCTAAAATTTTTAAATCTTATAGTGTTTAACAAGGTATATCTCGGTAATTAAGAAACTCTTATTCGCTAACCAAGTTGCGAAGTTAATTGCAAAAAATGGTTATTTGAATTTGCATCGAGTGTATGCCAGCTTTGAAATGTCAGCACAATTACGAAATACTCCCAATGTGACAATGTAATCATAAAACGAGCACATTATTGATTGGACAATTAAAACATTAACAGTCACGTATAATACTTTGAATGTTGTCATTTTCAATGAGTTTGAACATTCTGATTAAGTTAGAGACTAAGTTCTAAAACCATTTAATGATTATTCAGCTAGCAGAACTAGGAATAGGCGAAAACTAAATTGTTTTAACTGAAACTCTGCCAATAGTGTCAATAAAGGAGAATATGGACACGTCCGACTAAGGTTGAAATAAAATTTACTTCCTTTGCCTTCAACTTTGCACCAAAATTTTAACATTGTAATAAAGCATTAACGGAAAAATGCTGAGGAAGTTCAAATTGACCACATCTGTATAAAAATATCGTTAAAAAAATAGGCTATAAACTTTTATTGAAATTGCTTACAACGAGGGTCCCTCTGCGATTAAAACTCCCGAATGCCACTAGGTTAAATCGGTATTTTTATTTCGGTCGATATGAATACTGAGGATGTCGTCTTTAAATATTTTAACCACTATACCACTGATCATAATATAAGCTCGAACCTTCAGGTTTTTTAAAAATTAAAAAAAAGGATCTAGAATTAAGTGAACACAAAATTATGGTTTTTAAATAATAATTTAACTATGAATTTAATTTTTGGTGGTATGCCACTTTAAAAACGTGTGGTAAGTGAGCGACGAGCATGGAGAGATCTTCAACATAGAAAACTGTTACCAAAGGTAATAGAATTCTAAAATACTAAGAAAGTACTACTGTTGTATTATCATACAAGAAACTTAAAAGAAAAGCTCCAAAGCAAAGACAAGCAAAAAGACGTATTTAGCTTTTTATCAGTTTGGAGTAAGTTTTTTACAGTTCTTAACTCTTAAGTTTGGGATTTTGAGTTTTTAAAAGTAATTTCTGTGTACTTTGAGGAAAAAAAACACTGAATTATTGTTGATCATTATTTAATTAAATTATTTAATTTAAACCTTTTATAATTGTACCTAATGTATTTTTTTCAAGTTGTCAGTTATGCTTATGAAAAATGTTTGTTTGAAAGTAGTTTGTTGATAAGAATCAAAGTAAGTTGTTTGAAAACTGTATACTTTTTTCTCGTCACTTTAAAGGACAAAACTTATGAAAACCGAAGTACTCATATATATTTTATCTGGTGTTCGTTCAGTCTTGTTAATTGTTATTGCTGTTATTTATTAGAAGTGTTTTTTTTCACCTACTCTTGCTCGTAAAATAACATTCACACCTGCTACTATCGGCCGATTATAAATGAAACCGTCAAAACAAAACCCATTTCAATCAATCACCTTACTTATCTACATGTTACAGATTTTTGCAGTAATTACAGAATTGGGTTTTAGAAAGTTTAAAGCTACAAACCGTCACATTTTCCACCCACTTGCGAATGACACTAAACATGTTTCGACCAAAATACACATTTTGTTTTTCTCAAAAACGGAAGTACCATCATTAGGAACGGTAATTTGCGGTCAATTTACGAGCAGGTGTTTGTAATGGCACTATCCGCCCTCGAGAGCACTTTTCTGTTTGTTAGCGACACAAAGAAAAATACGCAAGAACCGGAGAGTGCC
Organism: Tribolium madens; assembly: GCF_015345945.1. Classification (NCBI taxonomy): domain Eukaryota; kingdom Metazoa; phylum Arthropoda; class Insecta; order Coleoptera; family Tenebrionidae; genus Tribolium; species Tribolium madens. The sequence goes on from NW_025401069.1 coordinate 4,027,206, forward strand.
CACTAAATCGCACTTAGCGTAATCACCCTCAATGAATTTTCATTTCACGAAACCTACTCTGAAGTTTATTAAAGAGTAATTATTCATGATCTTAGCGACTTTGCTAATTTGACGCGTTAATACATTAGTGTAATTAGTTTCTGATAAAATTCGCATTTGCGTATTGATAAGGTGGCCACGAACACCTGTTAGCTCGCTCTACACACGTAGGAAGATATTCTTCAAATCAATCCAGCGCGAGCTGGGAGTCAGTGTGCCAGTGAAATTCCGGTTGGGTGAAATTACTCTACTCGTTATAACATCTGACAATTTAATATGTCTTCAACAACTCTTTTTGACAACGACATGTCGGCTTTATTGATAGCCCAAGAAAATGAAGCTAATTAAAACGGAGTGATACGGATCCCTTCAACATACAATAAGGTAATAATATATGATCGTAGTATTATATTTTCGAAAAGTTAGCAAGAGATACAATGACGCGAATCATTATTTGTTTGTATTAAATAAAATGAACACAGCGTAACGGAATATTTGAGGCAGTTACGAAACGCACCAGCAAAATTATTAAATTTTCATATTGTTTTAAGGAACATTTCTATTTTGCGAAAGCATTCAGAAAACCCCTAAATTCTAATATCTTTATAACAGCTTGTTTACTTCTGTACTTCTACTTCCTTTTGTGCAGCTATACATTTGTAGAAATTTAATTGAATTTAATATGCATTTCAAGTAATTACTTATAGTACCTAAAAGCTTTTATTCACATTCATAAACTAATAACCAAATTACCTTGCATATGAGAAGTTAGAAAGTATGATATGAAATAATAGGTTCAGGTAGGAAATGGCCCAACTTCCCAACCTAAATTGTCATAAGTTATGTTTATCAAAATTTTATAAATTCTTTATTACCTTTCTGTTCTTTAAGGAGGATGTGTGGATAAAATAGTATACAAACCTCAGTGGTCGTTGCTTCATTGTAGCTTGGCTTATTGCTAACCGAAGCACTTCGCGCCTTGGTCATCAAATTTCGCCTTAGTAATGAAGCACCTTCTACCTCGGTATGATGTAAAGTAAAAACTATTATTTTATTTCTGTTAGAAGAATAAAATAGAAAGATTTTAGAGTAAAATTTAATTTTATTTATTATTTTAAGTAAATTGTAAAAATCCGAAATGGACTTATTAGTATTAGTTTTTTTATCGCAATATTTTATAGGGGAAAAGTAAAACATATACATTTCTAATTATGCATGTGGAACATAACTATAATCTGAATAAAAGTTAAATTATTGACATTAGCGATTTGTAGTACATTTTTATTTTTAATAAGTATAAAAAGCAATTCTACATCACATAGTGGTATGTGTGGATACATAATTGTTAATGTAATAAAAATTGCTTTTTTGAAGTCTTCTGTTGTCATTTAAACGTGTGTTCTAACCGATATTCTATTACTAACTTTAGTAAACGTTTTATAAATTTCCAACAAAGTTAAAGTTTTGCAATAATGGCGGTGTTTTCTGACACCTGACAAGAACACAACCTATAAGAGGTATTAAATTGTGCTGAGATAGAATATATTGCCATAAAATAAACTTTATTATAATGTTTTGTCAAATAATTTATATACAACTTTGTTTAAATGATTACAATTAAAACAAATTTATCAACCATTTGTCTATGTAAGAAATATCAATTTTTCGCTTTTGGAAGTTTAGAACTTAAAACCTTCTGTTGGAGGTCATCAGACTGAGTGATCAGGAATGACTGTTTGGGTTGGCAATACTTAATGTTATTTTTAGATGACGCAACTGAAATATCTTCCGAATATTGAAAGAGAGACATTTACAGCATCACTTGACACTCTTAATAGATCAATCATTCAATAAATCTTAAACTGAAAGCACAATCTGCCATCTTGTTTCGTCAAATACCTACTCAAGTCAGTGTTACAAACAGCCGAATAAGAAAATGTTTTCTGTTGTCAACCTAAACAATTGTGGGTCATTCGGTACATTTTAATAATTGCGTTTTCCAATTATTTTTCGTTCAATTTTGTTTTAATTAGAATTTTTTTTTGTATTGATTTTTGAATGACACAGTCGGGTCTTCTTTCTGTAAATATGTTTTTACTGCCATATCTTTAAACGTTAGGTATACTAGAAAATATCTAAGTTCATTGCGACGATGGTTTGCTGATACAGGGCGATTCAGATAAGATAATGAGCCTGACGATCTGGCGATGCAACCCAAAATACAAATTTCATTTACGCCTTAGATCCAATTTAAATTAGGATTTACAAGTTGAATCCAAGTTATCATCTTATGTCAGTCTGACATTAGTGCAGAGAACGCTCATTAGTGCCATTCAGTTCTCAGGGAATGATAGAGAAAGTGGAGAAGTCTTTTCGGTTTAAACCCAATACAAAATGTATGAAACAATGAAACATTAAAGGTAGGCAAACAGTTTTTTTTTTATAAATCATAAATTGCTTGTCAAAGCGCTGTGAGAGCAACATGAGCAACTTGGATTGCAAATGCAAATCACAATTAAAATTAAATCAAGACGTAAATGAAATTTGTTTTTGGGTTGCATCGCCAGATCGTCAGGCTCATTATCTTATCTGAATCACCCTGTATATACGGAATAATGAAATAAATTAGATTTTATTGAAAAAGTTACAAAACAAACGAGCAGATATAATCTGAAAATTATGACTTATTATTATTACATACAATCACAATTTAAGTAGTTTCTATGACAGAATTTCTGAAAAGACAAATTTAGGAACAGAATGGATTTGCATTTCCTTCTTTAAAGCTTTGGGATAAATTACTGTCGCCGCGCCGCGTAACTGAAAATATGAGAAGGAATGCACTTCAAAATGTGTATAAACCGCGATTCATTCATTCATTTTAGATCGTATAAAAATTCTTAAGTTATTGCCGCAATGGAAGAAAGGGTACAGCACAGACGAAAAAAGAAATACCCGGAATTGGGTCTTTTAAAAGGACAAGTATCAGTTTTATAGCAAGAATTTCTATCAACTTTATGGGCGTTCAAAAGTAATAGATTTCAGTGTGTGCAATTTAAATGTATGATGGCGTTCGTAGAGATTCGACGGGACTACAAATCACGGTATTTAGCTACTTAATGTGAAATGACAAATTGTCAGAGTTCGGAATTTACGATTGTTATTTTAACCAAATCGCTGGATCTTGGAGAATAAATATAAAATGCATTTTCATTGAACCAGCTGTTTTATGGCATATGACCTGAATTCCCATATTTATGATGGTGGCCTGTCAAGAGCGGCACACGAATAAATTCAATATGCCCAGATACCGTAAGACACAAAGAAAACATACTGATCCAAAGCACCTTAAAAGAGACAAATTATTACCAGTTGACCTTAAAAACCACGTTTCTGTTTTCAACTGTCCTGCAGTCTGATAATAACTTCCTACACAAAAATTTCCTTTTTATTGAAACCCGTATCTTTAGAAAAACCTTACAAAAACATCATTGCTTTTCCATTCGGAAATTAAAACTTGCTGAGTTGCATTACAATTGAGATGATAGGAATCTAAGACAAAAAGTAAAAAGTTGTGACTTAGTTAGGACATCAAATTCTCAAAAATGGAACGTAGAAAAGTGTGTAGAAATGTTATACTTAATACATTTATTAAAAGTTCCGCTAGAACCTAGTTATTTTGTTTTAGTTTTATCACTCAAGAGACCAACGCTTGTTTGCAGAGTAGAGTAGTAAAACAATAAAAAGTTAACTTTATACTGCAGGAACTTGATGGCAGGAATATTTTTTGTGATAAATTTCCGTTTAGACTATTTCCATTTGCTCAAATTGAATGTCTTTCTTATTCTTTTATATTCATTATGAAATATGGATAGGTAGCGATGGTATCACAGATAAATACAAATGAAGTGAATAATAAAATAGGAACCTAATCAAGATTGAAATAATATTTTTCGAATTTATAACTGTCAGAAATAATTTTTTTTTTTTATGTAACAATGGCTTAGTTAGTGTAGTGAAAGAAATTTTTCAGTTTGAGTTTAGCATATCTCATAACAATTTCATCAATTTTACAATGGAACTCTCTTTTAATTTATTTAAATATGAAATAAGAGAAAGAAAATGTTACCACGGCCTGATTACCATTTTATCAGCGAAGTATTACAAAGTACAAAGGAAACTTCTGAACCCGAAAATGCAAATCAAACATTAATAAACAGATTAAAAATATACACATTTAACTGTCAACCCTCAACAATTGTCATTAAACCTTACAATTACCATACTTTCCGCCTCTCGGACAAACGGAAATTTGTTTTGGAAACACGAGGTTGACACTTTTAGAATATCTTTTTAGGTGTCATTTTTAGCGACAGGTCAAATATCTGGTTTTCTATCTACGATACACACTTTACGCATTTCTGCGATAAAATATATAATCAATAACTTCATGATTGTTAGCTCTAGCTCATATCATCTAGATCAGACTTTTTAATGAGATATGGTTTATAATAAACTCAAAAATGCTAATAAAGCTCGATAATTTGAGATACGTGTGGAGTATTTCATATTAGGGATTGTCCATTATTTGGAGATAAAACGTTTACTAAATAATTATAGGTTTTTTGTAACAATAATAATAAAAAATAAAAAATAATTTATTTTTAGTTCACTCCTTGCTGCTGTAAAATTATTATAGAAGCTGAGTTTTGACTGAAAGTAAATTGTTATTAAATAATTCGAAGAATGCATAAGTTTATTTTCAAATGTGATCAAAGTAGCTAACTAAAAACAAGCTTTTATTAAAATGTTTTCACGGTTTATCTTTTTTTATTAAATTATCGTAAACTGAGTGGTCACTATTTTAATACTAACCGACCGCTGATCTAGTACGTATGGAGTAACGCAATCGTTTTTTATTTCATTAGCAAGGATCATATGTTTAGACATTTTTGTTTGATAATAAGTTTTTGTTATTATTATTATTATTATTATTACATATTAAAATACAAATAAAAAACTTACCGCCTTACCTTAGGGCAGGAAGCTTTGCTTGGTTGAAAAAATTATTTAATATATGTATAATTGTAGCACCTGATTAGTTCTACTAGTTAATATTAATGTGAACTTATTTTTCTTACACGTTGTCTATACTCGTATAATTTTCAAAACTCATTAAATGCAAATTACAGATCACATCGTAAAATGGTAGCAACTCTGCATGAATTTGCAGATTTACCGCTTGAAAAATTCCAATTTAAATAACAATAAAGTTAAGTACTTATACTGCTTCTATTGTTACAGTTTACATTTAGTTAACAAACATTTTTATCACATAATAATAAAACAAGAAATTATTATTTTATTCTTCAACACTGTCAAAATTTACGGTTTTTCTCCCATGTAAGGAATTTTTGACAAATGTTTGTTATTTTTCAATACTAAATGTCATATTAGTTTTAACAGACTTAAAGCAATTTTAAGCCTTGTTGAGTCTAATTCGAAGAATAAAATGTATTCAACTCGTCTTCGTGTAATTCGGACGCTTTATCCACTCGGTGAAATAAAGCGTTCAATTTACACTCAAACTCGTCGAATAAATAACTATTATCCCAAAAGCACAAAAATAGGATTTTTATAAGGCACGCTTTATTAGAATGCTTCTCGAGTGCTGCGTTCTTATAGCAAATATTTTCTACCTTGCATATTAAAGATTACTAGCGTGTTTGTATGGTGTATGAGGGAACATACAGGGTGATTTTAAAGTATGTGCAAATATTTTAACAGATGGTAGAGTCAAAAGAAATCAAAATAACTCCACATGCTTCATTCGAATGTTTACAATTTTTGCGCTACAGAGAATTTTGTTCGTCGAATAAATTTAAAATTTGTGGCACAGCTTTTAACTTCACTAACTCAAATCTCTTAACCTAGCACTTCAAAATCTATTATTGTTTTAAAAAAATGAGCAAAAGCAAGCACTGAAAAAAGTGTCCTCATATAAAAAAGTCATACAGTACTCTGGCCGGCAGTAGGCCAATGACTAGGCTTTCCGCGGAATGACGCATTACGCCCAATGACTACGACATATACAACATTTATTGTATATTCTGAATTGTGTCTTTCAAATAACAATTTATTATTTCGGGCTAATTTCGCCCTTGTTATAGTCACCGAATGTGATTGGATATGTTATAAAAAGCCCAAGGGCATATAAAAGTCAACTTACGTCCGTCTTTGGATGCTGCGAAACAGGTTTATAATTCCAAAATGCAACAAATTATATAAAATTTTAAATTCTTAAAAACCCATGACTTCATAAAATGTTATTTTCATTTTATTTATTATTGAGTTTATGTTTAGGCGTGTTCTAAAGACATCAAATACATTAGTACTGTCGGCGACATAAGCTTGGTAGACACTGTCAGGTCCACAAAGTTTTCATCAAGTTTACACTTGCTCTATAAATCGAGGAATAAAGAGCGTTCTATGGACAGGAGCGTATCTTCATTTGAAATTCAGACTGCAGTGAACGTTAATGGAGCGAACAAGTCAAGGCAACACAATCGTTTAGTTAATGAAGACCTGGCTTTTGTGTGAAATTTCGGTGACATTTTTCCACTAATCTTATTTTACCGATAAACACCATTTTTTCAAAATGAGTTGTCACACAATTTTCGTTTAACATAATTAAATTGATAAATAGATCTTACAAAAAAATTAATATTTCTGCTAAAATCTTCTTATACTGTTGCTAATTAACATTCTAATCAAACTTCTAAAACACATTAAACACGAGTAAGTTTCTCAACTACTGAGCTTTACATATTAAATGCTTCAAAAACATTGCGTAAGCACACTTGACTGGCACGTATTATTATAACAAATGTAAGAAAGTTTGTGCTGAAATTACAAATTACTATAACGCTGTTGGCACAAAATCCTGAGATTTATTTAAAGCACGATTATTATGAGTAACATGTTTCAAAATCCGATTTACAAAAAAATTACGTAAAAAGTCTAATAAAATGCTTTAAAATAAGACAAATTGTACTGGCTTTATTTATATACCACAACCCAAGCAATGTAATAAGAATTTAATGCTTATTTATGGTACTTTTATTTAAATTGCTTTGAATGTTGAAGTTGATTTGGGCTACAACCCGTAGAAATGTGAATTTCCTGTTACGAAATTCTCCAGTAAAGTTAAATAAAAACTCAATGAACACAATACGCTTTCCTAGTTTTAATTAGCTGCAGTCTACTCGTATATAGCTGAGACTAAGAGAATGCCTTCAAATCAAATATTAGAGGAAGCTCTTGGTTAAACCAAACTCGAGTTCTATTGCCTCTTGAATTCCCGATAAACTCGAGATGTCAGGATAATGCTGAAAGGAAGGAAACTCACTTCGCATGTATTAAATTCAAAACACGTGCGGAGGCCAGACCGACCGGTAAATGAGCCTAAATAAATATTTCGGTACAAAACGAACTTTGTATTAATAATGGAAAATGGAATAGAATTGCCTTTTGCGTAAGGGCGAATTTCGTCGCGTATGGATGGACAACCACGATATTTCAAGACTGTTTAGATATAGAACATAAAATTGATAACAAATTAATAATGAAAAATTTTGATTATAACAAAAATAAATACGCATAAATGTACTCACCATTTGTAACTAAAAAAAAACAAACATTTTGGTAGGTTAAAAAATACTTCTTCTTGGATCCTCTTGGTATGGAAAAGTTGAACAAAAAACAATTAAAAAACCCGTCACACCAAACTTTTATTGAAAACAACGCGTTTCGACCACAAAGTGGTCATCCTCAGGTGAGAATAATTTTTTTAAGGTTAAAAAAATATTTATAAGTAATATTTTCTACAAATATCGAATGAACACACCTGTTCATGTAACTTCAGTTTACTACATCAAATTATTCATGCAGAGTAATTCATATATGGAACTGCATTATTTCTAAAGTGCTCTTTGGTTTAATTAATTCCCAAGCACAAAGCTTGCAGGTGCGTCTATTGCTCTATTGTTTTCGTACCTCGATTCCAGTTACATAGGTATGCATTTGAATCAATTTGGATCTGCAACCGCACATGATCAAATTTCTAGGAACTTAATATATTGTATTGGTGCATTTAATAGAACAGTTTGTTCTCGTCGTCTCTATTAAATGAATTACAAAACTTAACAAAAGCTATCCAACGTGAATTTTGATTTGGATGGAAGTGTTTGATCGCAAGCTTAATTCAGAAATTATAGTCTTTTGTTCCGGTTGTAGAAAGTGGAACTATGAGACTTCTACATACTTATAAATCGACTCTCCCAACGAAAACTATAGTAACTCAAAATTTACAGTTTTGAGTATAACTGCATTGAATCTTTGATTGTTAATAAAAAATCAAGGAACTGTTTAACATTATTGGAAATTACTGAAAGTCTAAGTTTTGGTAATAATATTCTTTATTAAATAGTTATTTATTATACAAGACGATAAAATTGAGGCGTCAGCCGAGACGCTAATATGCTCGAAAAGATAATCAAAATTTTATCGTCGTGTACAATATTTCATTCAATTCCTCACTAACTTTGTAGTCAATTTGGTCGATATTTATAATTGTCAACGTAAAATTCAACAATGAAATATAATGTCAAAGATCGTTAGCAACTAACAACCGCAGGTATACAACAATATTTTTTTTTCATCTAGACGATAAAATTTCATTTTAACATGAAGAGAAGAGTAGATAAAATTCAATTTTAACATAGAGGATTGAATAAAAAAAAATTCTCGTTGTTTTTGCATTTTGGGCCCTACATATACAGTGTGCGCCAGAACTCGCGCCCCAGAGAAAAATGCTATGTAAAGTAAGATACCAGGAACATGGAAAAACTGTTAAAAAAAATTATCTATAAAAAATTCAAAGTTAATGAGGGTTTAAAGTTTACTCTTTGACTCTATTTATTTCTGTTGGAAAAATAAATTTCCATGTTTTTTCGCTACAGGCTATTTAGAAGAAGAAACAAGGAAGCTGTATCCTAAATTGTAACTCTGTTTAATGTTATTTGTAGCTTTTATTGGCAATTTTTTTTACCTCTACTAAATAATTATAAAAAAAACATATACAAGATCATTAATATCATTAAATAAACATAAAAAATGTCAAATGTCAAAAAATAAATGACAAAATTTTGTTTTTCATAAAGTGACTTTTAAAATTCTAATAGTTATTTTTGTTACAAGTATCTAAAATACCATTTTTGCGAACGAATCGTCGCTGTTTCTGGACGACACGAAGCCGAATTGGAATAGCAGATGAGTCCCTAAAAACGTTTTAGGTATATACGTATTTCAAACAACATTTTTGTAAAAGCTCCTAAAAAACAAGTTCACACCTCTTATTAATTAAAAAAAAGTCCCCACCATAGTAATCAGTTTGACTTTTTTCGTCCGGAAAAAGGGTACCGAGTACCTAAAATAACTATTTTACGTACTATTTTATCGATTCCGGAAAAGACTCATTTTAGGGACTCAAATGAGTCCCTAAAACAGCTATTTTCCGGAGCGTGTACAAAAAAATTATAAGAATTGTTATATATTTTTTTTAATAAGTTTCTCAAATTATTATAGAAAAGTATTCAATGTTTTATAAATTTTATTTTTTTAAGAATTCTAAGTGTTTGAACCTTCAACTACAAACGCATTAATTGACAAGATTATGAACCACCGATTGCTTTTCTTTGAAAAGTAAGTCTTTATAAAATAGTATACCAATATTTAATTTTTCAATAATGCGTGAACAATGAACCTAGAATCCAATTTTTTAACGTTTGTAATAAATTGCGATTTTCAACACAACTGCACTCAATTTGTTTTTGCTTGGTATATTTCTTGAAACACTTTTTTGGTTTGATCTAAAGTGCATGTGCATGCATTTGAATAGTTAATACAAAACCAAAAGTTGTCACAAACGTCTCGAATAACACGAGATCCATTAGAATACCGAGAACCATAAATAAATAATCCCATCTTACCTACATCAAGAATAAATGGTTTCTGGTATCTTTCTCTCGTTGTCCTTTTGCCATTTTCGTTTGGTCCATTTCTTCGTGAAACGAACAAGTAATTTATCTTATCCGCTGTAGATTCAAACAAGATCTCCGACACCTCATATATAAGATTCATCGGAAGTTCATGTATACTTGCGGTAAATTATAAGCTCTCTAATTCTAATTACATAATTAACACGTCTTTGCCGATGTTCACGTTGAGGAGTAACCAGTTTAATTATTTAGACACATTTGCATCAGTTCACAGTTGTAAACCGTGAAAATTATGGGGGTCCAACTTAACACACTTTGCATTTTAAACGAACGGAAAATAATTCGGATGCAAGGGATTCGGTGTCATCACTATTAGTCGAGCTAACGTCCACTGGAATAGATTAGGACGTAATTGTCTACAATATTGGAGTCACATGGGCGAAATTTGCGTCAAATAGGAAAGACATTGTCATTATGCAAAAACTAATCATTACAATCTGAAATGTTTCAATTAGGTACCGGGTGGATTTACAAATTAGTATATCACCGAATACTGAATGTGGTTGTTGGGTTTGTAATTTAAACGGAAACTGCTTTTTACTGCATAGATCCCAAATAAAATTTACTGCCATATTGTGCGATTAAATTTTATGTTTTATGTTTGCTGTTCTGTAGGTATTGCAATGGCATGCTTTTTGATTATTGATTTAGGGAACTAAATTTATTCAAGACTATACAGGTTATTAGGTAGTTTGCTGAAAAATTATGTTACGCAAAATTTTTCTTAAATGACTTTTGTCACGGGTATGTATTGTAAAACCACGTTATTTTGACTGAAATATCTTTTGTCTCTGCACAGCAGCATTAAAAATACTGAGCACATTATAATACTTATTAAGTAATACTTAATTTTTTAAGTAATAATGTTCATTAGCGATTAAAGAGATTATAAAATTTTTGCACAAAAAGCAAAAAGAACGAGTATACCTAGTTATAGTGAAAATTCAATTCAACATCTTAATACAAATTGTTTTCATTTATAATACTCATTTCGGAGCAAGAAAGTGAAATTATTTTTTAATAATTTGCTTATAACATACGGAGAATGCACAAATTTTAAAACATTTTGTATGTCATGAAGTATGAATAAAATAAAAGTATTATAAATAATGTTACGTAAATTGTGGACTGTATATTTTTGTCAGTAAAAAACACGATTTGTTAACAACACCTTTATTGTGTCGGCTGCTACTATCTATCAACAAAGCTTATTTAAGACTAACTTAAGACTAACAAGTTGTCCAACTGTGGGCCCTGGTCGGGCCAAACCACCCCCTAACCTCTTACACTAAAGGTGGGGTAGAATTCTTAACAAATAATAATATATCTCGAAATCTACATATTACCAGTTTAGTTTTTGCCATTTTGCTCAATTTTTGTTGGTACACAATTTATTCACAATAAACGTTTAACTTGTTTGAGAGAGTAATTTATCATATTGCGTATATTTTCGAGTCGACTTGTTAAAACAAAGCTGGTGTCATCGACATACAATGGATTTTCAGATAAATGAATAATTATTGTGTTATTCTAACAAGTTTACTATTTTTAAACAGTGTTTTAATGCAGATTTCATTAACTTATTATAATAAATTATAATCTATTAAAATAAATCTGTAAGTTGTTATTACACACAATAGGTTATTTGAAAAATACTGTTATTTTTTAGTTTTCAAGTTATCATCAATTAATATTACAACAATTTGCTTTAGACAGTTGTTATTTAACAACGAAGAAATTTCTGCACGAAAATTCTTTAGGGTACTCGTAGGTTGTCTACAAAACTCGAAAAAGAAATTAATTTTTATTGATATAATTTATGATCAATTTTTTGTAATAAATTGTTACGTAAGAAATATTTTTTTTAGTAATTTCACAATATACGTTAGATATACAGGGTGTCCACTTTATCAGTTCCCTCCTTAAATTTCATAAATAGACAACCAATAATACAATAATTTGTTAATTTCTTGCTGTTGTTCCCATTATTATACATTTGAGTTTTGAATTTAATATTTTTGAAGTTTTCGATAGTCAAGCACCGACTATAATAATTCAATTTAGAATAGTTAATACTTTACACAAAATAATTCAAGCGGGAACAGATAAAATGGACACTCTGTATGTTAGAGGTTTAATAAAAATGATTACAAACTTACAAATCATTATTTATGTGGATATTTTTCCATTACAATGGGTAGTATATTCGACAACAATTTTTTTTTAACAAAACATTGAACAAAAATAAAGCTTTGATAAAAGATCAACATACAGTTCGTTCTCCGACGCAGAATCGAGATCTCGTAGAAAAGTATTCAGCCGAGATGGAAGAAGCGGGTTTGTATCATAGAGATTTATACGATGCTGCAGACTAATAGATAACTTTGAGCACAATGTGTCTGGATTTATCCACAAAAGTAAGACGTTTTGTAAATTCTACCTCTTTTATAATTTAACTACAACTACTTTTAAAAGAAACAGTTCCTAAACACGCAAAACGTAAAATCGATAGTTGAAATTTATGGCATTTCTAGTTGCGAGCTTCGTTTTAGTTGTAGAATATTGATACGCAATTTACATATTTTACAACCCCGTTAACTCGATTGCAAGTCAATTAATATAATAAATTCACACATACATTTTTGCTTAGACTGAGACTAAAACCTTTAAACAAACTCTATACCTAAGGTGAAAATCAAAAGAATTTAAAGGAATAACTTTTTTAATTATTTTACTGCAGTACTCGTAGTTATTTTTAATTTATAATTACAAAGAAATACGAGTAGTCACAATTTCTTCATTAACCAAGAAAATTATGTTTAATTAAAATTTCTATTTTCTGACTCTGTAAGTGCTCTAGAAAGGATTAAAATGAGTGAAGCTGGAAACATTTTAAAACCATGAAAAATAGAAGAAATCAACATAAAATAAACTTATTACTTAACTATGTGTAACCATATAAATAAACTTTTATCAGATCAACATTTCTTACGTGCTTTAAAAGTAAATGATGTCTTTGCACAAAAGTTAAATTTATGGTAAAACACACATAAAACACACTTATTCGAAACTGGCCATCTGATAACCTTTAAACTAGAGAAACATCTATAACAATGATTAATTCGTTAGAGTCATGCCTAGGTTCATATCGTCCACTAATTCAAACAATTTAAATGTATCCACCTGTCAAAGTTTAAACATGCGTAGTACAAATTAATCTGGAATGTTCTCCATAAAGAATGCTTTTACGCCTACGTTTTCAAATGCAACTAAAAAGTTTATTGTCACGAGTGTGATTGCAAAACGGAATAAACCGTTTTGGTAGCGCATCGGACTGAATTGGCATGGAAAACAAATCCAACCGAAGGTAAATAATCTTCGAAACGTGCTTTAGTTACACTTCCAATTCCCATTACTATGAAAGATCTAAAATTCAGCTCAGTACAGCAAAAGTTTCGAGTTGCTAGCGAGGCTTGTAAGTTTGGGTCTTTTTTTCTTATCAGCAAAACATTTGAAATCTGATTTTTTGTTTCAGATTTAACAAAGGGAGTGACTCCGGAGAGAACATCAGTGAATTTAAATTGAGTCTGAAGATAATCAACAATGCCAATTAAAGGACTAATTGAATTAATTTTGCTGAGTGGTAGTTGAAAATGCAATTTTTCACTTCTAATCGAATTTATCATTTTCGAAATTAGTTTCTTAAGTATCATTATGAAACTTTGTTGTGAAAATTATAAGAAAATGGCAATTTGTGTTTGAAGAGATTAAAATGGGCGAGATGGCGTCGAACTCGACGCTGATTTTTCCGAATCAGACTTACACGAACGAAACTGTACCAAATGTTACTTCAGTGGACAAAATCCAGTACATTAACATCACGATGGAAATGCCTATAGCCTACGCCGTGCCCTTATATGGCTACGTTATGCCGTTCTTATTGATAATAACCATTATCGCGAATACTTTAATCGTCGTTGTACTAAGCAAAAGGCAGATGAGGACTCCTACAAACGTCGTTTTGATGGCGATGGCTCTTTGTGATATGTTCACGGTTTTAATACCGGCTCCTTGGCTTATCTACATGTACTCCTTTGGGAACCACTACAAGCCCCTTTGGCCTATAAGTCTTTGTTATGCCTGGTTTGTTATGCACGAGGTAAGTGCAAACACAAGTTGCTTTTATAATCACAATTTGCGCTAACACCTTCAACCTGTGAAGATGATAATTTTATTATCGTCGCTCAGACCAGCGTGGAAGCCAATTAGAAGAGAATTTATGTAAATGGAGCAATTAGTTCTGAGTTTGTTAGGATAAGAATGCCCAATTAAGTTGTATTGCGCCCGAAAAAAATATTTTTTGAAAATCTGTCACTTTCTATTTATTTGAAATATTCGTAATTTGACTTCTGGTCTACAAGCAATTGTCTTGGTTATTAAATAATTAAAATAGAAATTGAGATAAATTTCGAGGAACACTTATATTGGACCAAATAAATTTGCCCAATATGAGTTATTAAGAAAAATATACATTTAAGAATCAAATTTTAACAACTTGACTTAATAAATATCCGAAAATTTTATATACTACAAAGACATGTAATTCAAACTATTTTTCTTGAAATGAAACACATACAGGCTGTCCCAGAACTCCGTATTTCTTCGATTACTCTGACAGTAAAGAAGATAACGAAATGCGTTTTTTTTAACGATAGACATTCATTTTTTCTATGGTCCAAAAATATTTTCGTCATTGTAAGTACTTCCTATATAGGGTGGCGCAACAAAGTTATATTTTTTCTTATGGAACACCCGGTATATTATGCGCTTATTTGAAAGAATTTTTAATTCTAAGAATATCCATATTAGGTTTTATGGGTCTATCATGGACCGTTTATCATTTATGGGCAATTTTATGAGAAAAAAGTACCATTTTTGAAAAATCACAACAGCTTTGCTAGAAAGAAAAAGTGAATAAAAACAATTGCAACCATTTTAAAGTCAGGTTCTAAATTATTATGGTTAAAATTCTATCAATCTTTTGCAACTACTGCAGAGTGTTGACATTCGCAAAATATCAAGTAACTTGATTTTTTCAAATGAAACACCCTGTATATTATTACTTTATCGTGTAGAGCTTTTAWTAWGCTTTCTAAAAAACYTAGGGTTTGGAGGTYTAAACTTTACCTGTTTTATTGTACACCCTTGAAACATACCAATTTTAAYTTATTCTATTTAGCCTCAAAAATCAAGTAGGTTTGCGTTACTTCCTCTCCTAAAAAAGTTAWTTTTYTAAAGTTACGTTATCACCATACATCAATAAAGTTTGTTAGAGAATGTAGAATTATTTAACTACAGCATGATGAAGCTCCTGTTCATTTTTGTCGAATTGTGTGACAATTTTTAGCAACAGATTTCGTAATCGTTARATTAGGAGGGGAGAACTATTGTCTGGCCACCGCAAWCTCCAGATTTTACTACAATTGATTTCTTTTTATCGGRGTGTGTTGAAAAGAAGGTGTATCGAACAAGAACCACCACTCCAAATGACATGGAAAAAAGAATAATTGAAGTCTTTAATAACATCTCTGTTGAAATGCTGAGGGCAATCAAACTTTTCTTTATGCGTAGACTAKACGTCTGTCTGACGAGGAATGGCAGGATTTTTGAATATTTGCTATAGAATTAATTAAATTTTGAAATTTTTATAATCAAGGTGTTGCATTGAATTCAAATTCCAATTAGCGTTTCTTGAGTTTTACTCAGTATTTCAATAAACAACCTGTTTTCTTAATTGATGTATGGTGATAACGTAACTTTAAAAAATTATCCAATTTTTTTAGAAGAGGAAATAACGCAAACCTACTTGATTTTTAACGCTAAATAGAATAATTTAAAATTTTGTAGGTTTAAAAAGGTGTACAATAAAATAGGTAAGATTTAGAACTCCAAACCCTAGGTTTTTTAGAAAGCTTATTAAAAGCTCTACACGATAAAGTAATAATATACAGGGTGTTTCATTTGAAAAAATCAAGATAATTTACATTTTACTAATGTCAATACTCTGCAGTAATTGCAAAGATTTATTGAATTTCTACCATAATAACTTAGGACCAGACTTAGTAAAAATGGTTGCAACTGTTTTTATTCACTTTTTCTTTCTAGCAAAGCTGTTGTGATTTTTCAAAAATGGTAATTTTTTCTCATAAAATTGCCCACAAATGATAAACGGTTCATGATAGACCCATAAAACCTAATATGTATATTCATAGAATTAAAAACTCTTTCAAATAAGCGTATAATATACCAGGTGTTCCATAAGAAAAAATATAACTTTGTTGCGCCACCCTATATAGAAATTACCTATAATAACGAAAATATTTTTGGACCATAGAAAAAACGAATGTCTATCGTCCAAAAAAAAAACGCATTTCGTTATCTTCTTTACTATCAAAGTAATCGAAGAAATACGGAGCTCTGGGACAGCCTGTATGTATTGAATTTTTATCATTCCAGCTTGGTGAAATGATTTTCTTTCTTGTTCGTTTAGTAGGGTACAATGTAGAAAATGTAATAACGACATGTCAGACATGAATGAAAACTACGCCGGCAACTAAAATGCCGTTTCTGATTTCAAGTTACCACCAAGTGGCCCATTAGCGTACTTTTATATTTGTCACGGAATTTGTACTTTACAATTTACATTGAACTTGGTACAATAAGTGCACAGGTAAAATTAAGGTAATTGCAATTACGTGTAATTGCGAGGGAATTAATCTATCGTAAGTTAATGGTTCACAATGGACGATAAATTTCAAGTACCAGATTTCAGAGATTGCTTTTCCCCATGATAAATAACTTGGTCTGCGTTTAATAATGAAACTAATTAGTTGTTGGAATTTTAGTGAAGCCAAAAGAACATTCCGGTTTTAGTTAAAGGTTGAAAAGTTACATTACAAACATTTAATGCTTTGTCGGTGGTTAACGTTTTCATAATGGAATAGGCTAAAGCAGACCAAATCTGCTTTAAATGAGAAAATTATACAGAAAACAAAGAAAGGCTTACTTAATAAAAAGTCATTATTCAAAACTATGTGTTGGCAATAATTAAATTATTTAAGAAATCCGGAGAATGTAGATAATATTATTGCACACATAATGTCAGTTTAACTATTGTAATATTATCATTGCTATGAAAAATATTCGTAGTGAGAATAAATTCTGGATTTCTGGAAAATTATACTATTTAGCCCGGCGCATCCACCATTTTCGTGGCATTATATTGTGTTCAATCCCATTGTTTATTGACCTGATTTTTTAAACTGAACATACCAAGGTGAGTCATTTATAATAAAAACCCTAACCGATTTTTAGACTAAACACAAGACAGTGTTTTCGCTTTCGAGATATTTTCGAACACTTTGTTACTTAGAACAAAAAACCTTTAATGAATTAAAGTAAGGGTTGTCGTAAAAGTTGTAAGCATTGCTATTGGGCTATATTATAATAATGTAAAAAACCATTCAGTTTAGATTTTTTAATTTATTGAAAAAATACATTGATGTGATTGGTTCGTTTGAGGTCGGCCATTATAACGTGAGAAGCCAATCACTTTTTATTTTAGCTTATTTCATAAATGTAGCAAAATTGGTTAATTCAGATTTGCATTTATTTATTAAGTTAGTTCAAATCGATGCTCTTCATGCGCCTTGCGCTTTCTATTGTGAGTATTGTGATGTGGTTGTCACAGAGAATTTGTACCTTTTATATTTTGTGGTTTTTAATGGGGAAATACAACTTTGATAGAAGTAGGAATATTAATGTTTTACTTATCTTCTGTGTTTACAAGTACAACAT
The DNA here is from genome assembly GCF_015345945.1 of Tribolium madens. Taxonomy (NCBI): domain Eukaryota; kingdom Metazoa; phylum Arthropoda; class Insecta; order Coleoptera; family Tenebrionidae; genus Tribolium; species Tribolium madens. The sequence continues at coordinate 4,045,220 of NW_025401069.1, forward strand.
GAATTGGCAGCGAAAATACCAAAATGGAAATTTTTTTCGTATATTCTTATGTAGGAAGTGAAATATAATCTATAATTTCTAATTTTTGGAACCACATGTAGGATATACTTTATTTCACTTCAGTTACAGCTAGAAAGATGCTAAATATAAACACGATGCTGCAATAATTCTTGGAATAACAATTATATGTATAATAATAATAACTAAAGTCAGAGCTGACTATGCATTTAAAGTACTACATTTAAGTTTTACTTTTATAATAATGATACAAAGCTATTTCATTGCACCTCCGATTAATTAATTAATTTAATAGCTCTAGATGCGAGTCAAACAGAACAAATTTTACCTTTAGCAGACGATAATATCTTTGCACTGAGTTTTAGGAATTATATAATTAATGTGACATTAAAGTGCTTGATAATAACTTTACTGGATGAACAGAAAAAAATAAACATTCATTTTAATGCTGTAAATACCAGAAACTCTTTTATAATTTGATGTCAACAAGTATATTTATTGCACAGAACTGCAAATAATATTTTACTAGTAAATTAATTATACACTGTGTCAATTTTAAAACTTGCAATCGGCAATATCGATCAACTGAAAAAGTTGTTGAGAATCACTCAGAACCGTTTTGGTGGTTCTTAGGGGGAACCTAAGTGACATGGTAAGTGACCCACCTTCACCCACCCTTAAATATAACAAAAAAAAAATGATAATTTAAAGTCTTTGTTTTTGAATAATTGGAAAAACGGCTTTACTAAATAGGCTGTTGTATGACAGTTTTGAAAAGCGCTTGTTATGAGCTTTCCAACGATATATCACAAGTAGGGTAGTGCCATTTAAAATTTTCAATTTGAGGAGGCTGTGGCTTCAAGGGTGGGGGAGGAGCGTCACTTACCACTTACCATTTTGATTCCCACTAAAAACCATCGAAACGGTTTTGAATGATTCTCGATAACTTTTTCAGTTCTAGAGATTGCAAGTTTTAAAATTGACACCCTGTATGTGCACTGTGTAAAATTACTGAAGTTTTTTTTTTAATTTTGCAAGATATTTCCGTCTCTTTTTTCAAATGCGAGTTAAAAGGGTCACCGAGTACGAGCTTAGCATTTTAAATTTGTATCGCTAATCTTTTAAAGAAGAGGATTCTTGATATTCGAGGCGTGAGATCAGAAAAATAATTTCCTTTTCATTTTACGAGAGTGTTGTTCTATTTTTACCGCAACAATACGGCAAACGCACTTTATGTATACGAATTCGAATTTCTACAAACAACATTATTATGGAGGAGAGATAAAATCCATAAATTGACTGCAATAAATTGTAGCATCTGGCACACATCTAAGCTCGTTTCCTTTTACTAAATGTTGCTTATATTTTCTGAAATTTTAAACGGATTATTAAAATTTTGCGGCCGCGAACAATTTTGTTCCAATTTACGTTTTAGCGAACTTTAATAAAACCGAGCTTTGAAAAGTGACAGAGAACAGTTACGGAAAAACAAAAGGTTTAAAGCCTTATTTGCGTCAGCTCGACCTTAAACGAAGTAATTTTATAATGAAGTCGATACCCTTTTGTCTTGAAGAAAACAATTAGAAAACACAGTTAAAATTATTTTTAACAAAGAAATAAAATTGCTTGTTTTGAGCTAAAAGAGAGATTTACTACATTTTATGGATTATTTGTCAGCTTCTTCATAACTCGTATGTTATGTGCTAGTAAAATAGCGGTATAATGTCTGCAATTTTCTTTCGAATTATGTGCCATAATTGTTGTAATGTATGTACCTATTAAAGTGGAGGAAATCATATTAAGAAGTTCATTATATCTATAAAATTTAATTTAGCCACCACTTTGTTCATAGCAGGCTTAATTTTTCTCATTAAAACAACATATAGTAATTTTCCTGAAATGACAACAAAGACCGATTATTATTTTCATTAATTTTATTATTATCATCACGCTTTATTTAAGTAAATACATTGTTATTCTTTTTTGAGTCGGAAACCTGTTGCTTATTGGATAACATCAGGTACATTGTGAAAGATGTCAATAACTCACTTTTTTAACAGACCATTTCATAAATAAATTGAAGTTTGATAAGTTTTGTCCTCGTCTGATTGGTAAAAATAAAGTGTCAAAGGAGTATCGGAAAATCAAATAGAACGAAAGTATAAGCTTTTTATTTTTTGTTATTTTTGTTACGGAATCCTCGATTTCTTACAATTTTTCAACGGCATAAAATTATTTTAAATCTGGAGAAGAAGTTAATTAACCAACAACAACACAATTGTGAACTGTAAATAAATAAATCTGCCAAATGACTAAATGAAAATAACGGGTCTTTTTTTTTAAATTCGACGTCACAGTGGGCCGTGACAAGCTCGTTGTGAACACACCATGAACACTTAACCAAACCAACATAACATTACAATTACAATTTTAGTAGTATGCACAAAGTTAACCATCTTCATCATCTTAATCTTGGTAATCTTGGTGGGTTCGTTCACAATCAATTTTGCAAAGATAAAGTTTAGAAAACAAACAGAACGTGAGTTTTGTAATCATTTGAGTGAATAATAGCCAATATTTTGGAGTAGAATACTATTCATTTTCCACGACTATTAAACATTTTTTATTTTAACCTTGTTTTTTGGTATTGAAGAAGTTGACGTTTCAGTTCAATTACAAGAATCACATATTGCATCTAACTTGATTTAAAAAGAGCGGTGTTTAATGGATATCAATATACAGAGAGCGTCAAAACCAAAAAGTGTAAAATTTTAAATCAAGTTAATACTTGTGTATTTAAAAAAAAATTGACCTGTTTGTTCGAGTATTGTTGCAAAAACAAAATATTTTCAGTGTTAAAAAGATTATTCCATAATTTTGACGCTCACTGTATGTAGTTGAAATAACAAAAGTATCGAGAGATCAAGATAATTTGTAAACGAGTCATCTTTGGATCCGAAAACGTATGTCTGTTTTCGAACTAACTGCACGTGAAACGTTTCAAATAAAGTTATAAGTCGAAAGGTAAAAGAGCAAAATGGGGTAAAATTAGTCGCCGGCGTACTCCTATAGCAATAGGACCCTTCTTTTTTGAAGGTAAATCATAAATTTAGTTATTAAAATCATCATCTTTTTGATCATGCCATTTTATCTTTTGACTTGTCATTTTATTTGACAGACATTTCACAGACATACGCTTTCGGATCCAAAGATTACTCGATTACAAATTATCGATATAAGGTACCAACTTTTTCACCCAAATTACATGGCAATTTCATAGTAAAACAACCTAGTTTCGTCAAGTATCTGTCAATCAAATTTATATGTGGTTACAGTGTTGCAAACAACCGAAAAAGAAAATTTTCTTATTCTTTTGCCAATTCAAACAGTCATTGTTCATGACTCGGAATTTGTGATCTATTTTATTTCATAAATGTAGTTTGCATGTTCATATTTTCTGTATACCAGGTGAATAAAAAGTATGGAACCAAACATTTTTTGCTTAAACTATTTATTTTTTGAAAAAACTAATTGATGAGTGATAAAGTACTATAAAAATCTGATAATTTAGCAAGAATTAAATTTTTCGAAATTTCCTTTTGTTTTTGAGTTCTACAAAAAATTTTTTTTTTAATGGCAACCCACTATGAAATCATTTTTCTCATAAAAGCTATACTCTAAGGATTACAACTATCCGCTTTATATTTAATTTTTTCAAAAAAATTTTTACACATAAATTGCAAATTTTGACAAAAAAATGGCATAACTCAAAAACAAAACAAAATTTCGTTCTGAAAATACGGTCACATTTTTTATATTACTTTACTTTATATTAATTATTATTTGCTGGAGGCAAATGATTAAAAATAAAACCGCTTGGTTCCATACTTTATATTCACCCTGTAGATTTGAAACTGGATTTATTCCCGCAAATAATTTGTTGCAAAAAAAATTAGCTTTGCTTTGTTTAGTTTGTGGTTATTATTTGTTTAAATATTTTAAACTGATTCTCATTGTTATTCAAAATTTTTTTTCAGGTAATTCCCAACATGTTCCACACGGCGAGCATATGGCTAACACTGGCCCTCGCCGTACAGAGGTACATTTTCGTATGTCATGCGCCTCTTGCACGAAAATTGTGCACCATGTCTAACGTCTACAAGTGTCTTATCTATATTCTAGTCATAGCAGCTCTTCATCAGGGTTTCCGATTTTTTGACTCAGAATATAGCACGGTAAGTAAACATTATATTATTAGGCGAGTTGCAATTATAAGCTTCGATTGTGAAAATTAACCTGCTTATTACAATAGATGTTCACGACGTCGTAAAGCGACCATCTAACGTACTCTGTTGATACGACCATATTGGAGCTCTACCTCTCTCCAATTAGTTACGTTAATTAGAAATCCGAAGCGTTGAAACATACCGAATCGAGTTTACGACTCTATCTCTAATCTCTGTACCAGAGGGTACTTATTCTTAATTGGGACGCAACATTACCGATATGTCATTAATGCATTATTGTCATTATTGTCACTGAAGGTGATAACAGTGTAATTGGATCGGAACGGCACTTGTATTTATTTATCAATCGATACAACTCTGATTACTCTAATTGTTATATAAAAATATTAACAACTTTAAAGCTGCTCATTAATGAAAGATTTTTATTCTGATATGGCTTTTTATGCGAGAATCGGAACAAAAGACATTATTAGCACTCGATACTCAATTGGGATATGTTGTTTTCATGAGTTCGTCATAAAAATTGAAAGCAATGAACAAGAAAGGCGAGATGCTGGTTGTAAAGGGAGTTTTTCAATGTAAATCACGCTTTTTAAGATGTAAGCTTGTTCGTTCTGCTTTTGACACCTCATTATACGTCTTGGCACAGCAAGGAAATGTAATAAAGCCGAGGACGAAATGCTTATCTAAAAGTACCACTTAGACCGGATTGATTTCGGATTATCTCCAATAATTATAAGTTGGATCCTGCCCAGATTGTTTTTATAACGTGATCATTCCCGCTCAAGACCGATCGATCTTACAAAGAAGTAGGAATTTTCGCCTGTGCGGATTCAAGCAAGCGAATAATTTCAAATTAGATGTTTCAAATTGTGACGTGATGACTCTTTCCGGCTCGTTTAGTCCGCAAAAAATTAATTACGCAAAGTCATTAAGGTGCGAAATTTATCGCAAACGTAGGAACGTTATATTTCAACGCTTGCAAAGTGTGAAACAAACGGAAATTTTATGTTTGATGTTATTAAACTCTTTCATTACTTCTTCAATGCTCATGGTAATAATATTTTTTATCCAAATAGCAGTAAATTAAGTAACATTGTTTTAATTTATATTTATAAATAGTTCAGATTGTACCGTTTATTGATTGGATTCCGTTTTGAATTATTGTTAAAATATTTCCATTTTATAATTGAGTAAATAATTGAAAACAAATTTATATAACTAATTATCAATAAACCAAAATGCAAGTACTTTTTGAATTTAATTAAAATTGCGAAAATTTATTATTTCACTATTTTTTTAAGAAAAGTCATTGCAGGTCAGATGCAACTTTATACACTTGTGCTACAGATACTTACAACACAACGCATACATGTATAGACGAGTCTATAGAGTAACCTTGTCCCTTCTGATGAGATTTTTAATTTATGCAGATAGAAAATAAATACAATTTAATTTTATCAATATTTCAAAAAAAATTTTTTTTAAATACCTCGTTATTATCATCATCAGGCCTTTAAATAAGTGTTTAACATCAAAATTTGAAAAAAAAATATATAAAATTTTACTCACTTACTGTATTTTGATTAAGAGCATTTTAATTATGCATACCTATTTGTTGAACTATATTTGAAAATCTCGGAAATAATAGTTGGTTAGTTGGAACTAACTTACAAATGTCTACTTCCCTGAAAAGCTCAGTTTTACTCTAGACTTTAAGTAGAATACAAAGTTTTTTAACAATGATCTAAATACAAATTTGTTATAACTTGAATTCAGGTTTACGCTTATTACAACCCCAAAGTTTCACATGCTTTCTGCTTGAACATGAGTAAAGTTAATGTTATCGCCGTCAGCGCAGAGGCAAAATCAAGAATACACAGCTTAATAGGGTGTATTGTTTCCTGGTTCCACTTCTAGTTTTGTTCTAATTTCTATAGTGCACTCCATTATTTTCGGACATGTTCTACAATTCTCAGTCACAGAATTCGCTAAATATTTTCAAGAGAGTTTTAGTAGGTATTTAAAAACGCTATTTGCACTTATTCATGTTTTGCAATTATTATTCATTTAAATATAACTTTTTGTTTTTACATGAAAAAGAAAAATGTAAAATAAAAAAATTAATTTTTGCTTAGCCACAGACGAGGAAAGTAAAAATAAAATATAAGCATGTTAGAATATTATCACAAAAAAATATTAAAAACAACGCCTTATTAAAATGTGTTAAATCGTATGTTTAAAATTTATTTGTATAAATTTAATATATTTTTATATTTATTTGTATATTCGCTCTATTCTTTATAAGAGAAACTAAGACTTTCAGAATATTTTAAAATTTCAGGAACGAACCGACCGTAACTTTAGTCTATCCATTGATTATTCTTTCCAGGTTCTCCCATTTTTTCTTAAAGTTACATCCATAAATAACTGGCAAATAAATTTATTAAAGGAAAAAGTCACCTCGCCAAAATGTGATAAATTTCCATTCCATTAAATTTGACCAAATGCATAGAAATCATGTATTTTACGGTCAGAATTCTGACGGGTACACTTTCTTCGTTTGCAATAAAACACGCTTTCATTGTTTTAAATGTGTTCCATCCCTCCTTCACGACAAGAGAAAAATAAAGCTTTAATGAATTGTAAAAAACGCTGAAATAAAAAAGACTGTGCTCGCTTTTAGCTCATCAATACCAATCTAGTTTTTCATTCGGAATATTTCAAAATCAAGTCGGATTAACAGAGGTCAAAGAACCTTCTCACACCTGTTGCATTAAACGTTATCAGCTAAGAAGTATGACTAGTTTTAGGAAAAAAAATAAATAAAGAGTTTGTTCTGATAAAATTCATGATTTAACAACTTGAACATGCGAGCTGCGGGCGTGTCACACTGATAACAAACATTAATCATGAGAAAATATGTTCATGGAACATTTATTAGTCGCCTTCGTTTTTCAGCTACCATAAAACTCACTTCGACATAAAATTTACAACCGGAACTCTTACCATCAATTACTGCATAATCGCCGGAATTGTCCTAAGATTGTGGAAATGTTGAACTCCACTTGTTTCATTGTACTTGATTTTTTGCAAAGAGATATTTTTAATTAAAGTTAGATTTGAATAGTAGTTTGTTTCAATTTAAATGTTGAAACGAAGATCGATACTAGTGCATTGTTGAATGCGTCCATTCGCTGGTTCATTAATTGAAATGCTCGCTTTGTAATTGAAATTTAATATGCTTTAATTAAAAAAAAAAATTAAAACAGCGAGCATACCGACGTTGTTTTGAGAAAATTATGGTAATATACGGATAAAAAACATATCTGATTTAACCAAAATATGCGGAAAATTATGTTCAAACATCGACAGATTATTTGTAAATTGACGAAATAACATCAAAAAAATCTTGCCACTATTGAAAAATGTACCCAAGTACATTAATGATTTTTTTTATTAGAAAACAACATTGTCGAATATTAAAAAATTTAATAATGGCTACATTTTTTAATGAATTTTTTCCAATATTTCAGCAACCATTGTAGAAAAAATTACAAAATTTGGTACAACTGATAACCTATATACACTCAAACGAATTGAAGGATAAAATGTCGAAATTTTTACTCAGGGACGTCCTAAACTGGGGAGTTTAGGGTAAAAGTTCCCTAACTATTTTGGCTGTTGGTTCTTACCACTTTCAGATACACAATTCTAAATTTTATAGTTTTTCACAAAAAATTGGTCTGGTGCGTTCTTTCGATACGAGTACAACCGTTTTTAAGTAATGTCAGTTTACACATATGTTTACAGACCATAAAGAGGATAAACCTAAAAATTAAATTTGTATTACCGTTTAAGACGCCTGTGATTAAAAATTTTGACAACTAATCTTGGAATTCGTTTTTTAAAGGTTATCAGCTGTACCAACTTTTGCAATTTTATCTATTCTGCAATAGTGAAAAAATCCCATTAAAAAACGCATGTCTTTCTTTTATACATGTTCATAGGAAACTTTTGTCTTAAAATTGAATATTTCATCACCTGTTTAAATTTGTAACAATAAAAACGAAACAGCCTGTATATTAAAGTACAAGTTGCACAAATTCAAGCACAAATTTGAAATTCCGAAACGAGCCGCGTGGCGGCGAGTTGAGAAACAAATGAGCGCTTGAAAAACCTTCTACAACAAGTGCTTTATACTATTTTTTCTATTTTGCGGCTTAATATCATTTTATAAATAAAAAAACGAAAATTAAAAAAAATCACATTTGAAAATGAATAGTGAAGAAAGTCCGTCACTAAATTTAAATTTACGCCAACGTCTTATTAAAGCACTCAAATGACATCATTTGGGTGCTGGAATAGACTTATTCTAAACGCAAAATAGAATTGACGTTTGAGTTAAAAGTTAAAATATAAATAGTACATATATTAATAAAATAATTTTTTTTTAGTTTGTATGTAAAGATCTACGCACATCGGCAAATTAAAAAAAAAAAAAAAACAAGAGTAAAATCCATTATTTGTGAGATATTTTTTTACCGATTTCAAGAGAATTCGCCGGAAGGAAACTTAAACGAATTAATTATTTTGTAAAACTTTGAATGCTTTGAAAGCAGCAAAAAAATTTAATCAAAATAAACGTTTTATTCGAGAAAAAGTATCGTATAATACTTAATAGGTCTGGTGCAAAAAAATAACCTTTTTTATCCATTTCTTTTATTTTTCCAGTCTGTGATTGTCCTGATTGTGATCGATGTATGTCAAAATTATTCGCAAATTTAAAAAAGATTGTTTTTAGTATTACACTTAAATTTTTCCGGAAAACAGGCTTAACTTTTTTTTTCATAAATTTTCAATTTATTAACGACAATTTTGGTCAACTAAATGTTATGTATTAAATCGATACTTATTAATTTATTTAAAAAAAAGATTGAATGATTTCACAATAATTGTTATTAATTTGTCAAAAGTTTACACTACAAAACCGTTTTTCAGTTTTTTTTGGCATCAACAATTTTTTTTGTTTCTTTATCGAATTTTTACTATTGCTTGTGTTTTTCTAAAAATTATAAAAACGTTAATTCTCTGATAAATAAAAATGCAGTATATCAAATAATAGGAGTAGTATATTCGGATTGTATAAAACTACAGGTTATTTAGGTTTGTAAAATTGTTTTTTTTTTCTTCTCAAAAGAAATTATACACTCGTCTGACATAAAAAGGTAGGTGTAAGCCGTAACTGGACCGTTGATGTTTTAACTACATCACCACTTTTAAGTGACTTGTTTTCACCAAAACTGCGATTCTACGTGCAAAAATGTTCAAGTGACCAAATGCTTCCAAGCTATTTCAATTTGTTCCCTTTTGCTTTTGCCAGTCTTCATTTGACGTAGACAATAAGTTCCGCTTTAAGTTTACGATCAAAGCTACAGTTACAACACCTCAATTTACTCCAACTGTGTTTCTTTTTTACAGGTGGACGTGCTATGGAATAACCACACAACACACGTGTGCAAACGGGAACATGCACACTGGGTGAAGGAATACGTGACCGAGGATTTCTACTTTGTAACGTATTTCATGTTCAGGGTATTATTTGTGCATCTAATTCCTTGTGTAGCTCTCGTAATTTTGAATATCCTATTGTTTCGAGCATTGAAACAAGCGCAACAGAGAAGAGAGCAACTGCTTTCCAAGAAGAATCAAAAGAATGAATGCAAGAAGTTAAGAGACTCTAATTGCACCACTCTGATGCTGATAGTCGTAGTAACGGTGTTTCTTATTGTAGAGATTCCTTTAGTGGTAGTTACTTTGTTGCATATTATATCCAGTACGTTTATTGAGTTTCTGGACTATTATGTAGCAAATACGTTAATTCTGTTTACAAATTTTTTTATAATCCTAAGTTATCCGATAAATTTTGCTATTTATTGTGGTATGTCGCGACAATTTAGGGAGACTTTTAAGGAATTGTTTATAAGAGGTGCCGTTACGACCAGAAACGGATCTTCTAGGTATTCGTTGGTCAATGGGCCACGAACTTGTACCAATGAAACTGTTTTGTAATTTTTAGGAAAAACTCAATGTTGAAAAAACATTACGCTTATCGAAACTCATAAAATTTTGTTTTTAATTTGTAAGAAGACTAAATACTTTGTAACAATTCGTATGCTTGTGTGTTGTAAAACGATACATTTGTTTATGGGGTTGTAAAATTTATGTGTTAAAGCCAGACTTGAAAGACCTAGTTATTATATCATTTGTACATAATTTAATGTTGCGTGTGTCTACTCGATACTTCTAGGTTAGTTTCAACAATTTTCTTTCTTGTTTTTACATTTGCCTCTACCATTTGTCAATAACTTTCAACATAAAGAGCCCTAACTTGAAAGTAGTTGACAATTAAATAAGATTTGTATTGTTTTTAACACTATAATCAAAATAAAATTGTAGTGTTGAAATGTAATTGAATGTAGACCTGTAACTTTACATCAGAGTTACACTTGAACTGAAAAATGTATCATGAATGTTCAATATAATCCTTTAGAATAAATACAAAACATATTGAATGTTTATATCCAGAAATGTTGCCTTCCCTAACGTATGTTAAATAAATGTATCTATATCTAAAATGGCGATTTATTCATTTAAAGTATAGTTTCTTGAGACCAGCAATTAAAACTTTAGTGTGACTTACACCACACAAGTAAAACTGCGAGCAAATATTGATTAGGAAAAGGACCTCGGAAAGATGAGATTTAGTGCAAATTGGCATTTTAATTGGATTCTAGAGACTTCTTGATTTAAAGTTTGTCAATACAAAATATCAATTAATAATTTATCACTGCGTAAAGCATTTATCATTTTTGGAAAAAAAATGTATCTACTTTTTTATAGCGTATCCGGGATGTTGCTCATTTATAATGATAAATTATTGGGCGAAGTTGGGTAACTAAATCACATTTATAGTAAACAACTTTCTCCAGTCACTTACATTTATAATCTTCCCTGAAAAATCCATAACAATGCAGTCAATACCTATTCATTATTTAATCTTTTACTCGTATACATCGTGTGTAATTAAAATTCGTAAAGTACGAACATTTTAAAGTGGTATTCTTAATATTGTCTTGAAATGAAAAAACATTTTATTGCCAAATTCTATGCGCCCATGCTTCATTTTCGTTGAGTTCGAAAAATGTACGTGTTATTTATCGAAAGATTTTTATTATGAAAACGACCTCGTTGAAGACTAAATAAAAAACATCACTGACTATTTTTTTATTACGCCCAAATTGTTAACACCAAAAGTTCTATGTTGTAAATATCACACTCAAAAACACTTATGAACTATTAGTTAACAGTGAGTCATATTATTGTACGAACTGTTTTTACAAAATTATATTTTTCCATATCTCATAACTTTCAAGATTTATGGGCTTTTATGGCAACAAATAAATTGGAAAATAATCGAATGAAATATTAAATTAAATACAAATGGAGTTTAAGAAACATCATTGGAAGTGAGAAACTTATAGAGTTGATGTTTAGAAATTGACAATAATATATTTACAACTAAAACTCTACTTTTTATCAAAATATGGTTAGAAAGATTCTTTCTACTAATTGGATCATCTTACATTTATGTAGAAACATGATCAAAGAACCACTTTTTTCAAGAGTATATTCATTTACATGTACGTATGTGCCCGGCGCATCCACCAATTTTAATAAGTGGGTATACAATAAAATGGAAAAAATAAATTCTGTTTATGACGAAGGTTGAAAAATACTGTAGTAAAATATCATAACTTAAATGTTTTATTACATTTTTTTACCATAAATTAGTTTCCATACATTTGTAATAACTAAATAATTGGAGTGTTATGTTAATCCTGATACTGCACGATTGGGTGTCAGAAACCCACAGCGTCATTTATTACGATGTATGAGTGATTTTTTGTAACGCCAATTTTTGGAAAAATATAATCTTCAGTCATGACTGAAGCTAAGGTAGGAAAAATGGATGTTTTTGTGCTAAAGGGAAAGATAAAAAAATTATTTTTGTGGGTTCTGCTTGTCCCATACTCCGTGCATGGAGTCAATTTATATTGTGAATACAAACATCAAAATTTAAGAAATTAAAGACCTGTCTAGGAGTAACTGAACTGATACATACATTCATTACTAATATTAACATCGAGTTGTATTTACCACGAATGATTCAAATTTTGTGGTTATTGTTCTGACAAAGAAATTTTATGTTTGACGAAACAAAAATTGTATTTTTTTTATTTTCAATTAACCTTTTTGTAAAATAAAGCAGCTCATTTAAATTTTTTAACACATTCTACTAAGGTTATTAGATATTCTCTCAAACAATTAACGTTTTTTTTAACAGTAAAGAAAAAAATAGACGAGATAAAAAAGATGTTTCGTTTTATTGATTCAAATCGTCTTTCAAAACGATGATCTTATTCATTATTTACATAATTTAATTCTATACCTATGTGAAAAATTCAACAATTAAAAAAAAATCACAACACAGGATACAAAATAATTATAAATAGTAATCTATTTATATTATTCTTACAAGTTTTGTGTCCCTGTCAATATACAAAATGAAATGTGAAAACAAACTGTGAAATGAACGCAAAAATTTTGAAAACGACTATTCTGAACCTGTAGACCTTTTGACTTTGCGTTGTCTAGGACTTTGCTTAATTGATTTGGGAGACTTTTGTGATTTTTCTTTGTCTGTAAAAAATTCATTGAAAAAAATGCATAATCACAAATTTAACACTTACTTAAAGTAGCCAACGTTTGTTTTGGCAACCAATCATAGTCGACATTATTTGGATTACTTGTACCAGTCTCAACAGGGGCAGCTTTGCGAGTGATTCGTTTTTTACCAAATGACAATAAAGTCTGCTGCCCAATAACCAAAAGAAGTACAACACCAGCAACAAGGAACACGTACAAGAAGAATGTCTCTCCGTCCAAACCTGAACAAAAGAAATCAAATTAAAAAAAAACAAGTTTATGTTTCTGGAAATTATACCTTCTTCAAGCTCAATTATTTGCACAGTCTCATTGTAAACTGCTTCTTGGAACGAATTTCCAGAAGCATCTCTGTATGCTAGATTAATATTCAGACCAAAAGGTCTTCCAGCAAAGGCTTCAGACGGAATAAAACTGTAGGCCAAAGTAGCTTCTTGTTCAGGTTGCACAACTTTGCTATAACCAATAGCTGAGAAATTTTGGATGTAGAAGTTGAAGTCCATGGGATAACGGAATGACGCTTCTAGAGATTCCAGAACAAAATCCTCCTTACCTTTGTTGCGGAAACCTACCAAAAATTCAACAGGAATCCCGGCAGGAAGTTCTGTAACGAAACACTCAAAATTAGTAAAATTCACACCCAAATCTTTTAATAAATCACCTAATTGTGAAGCAGTGGCAATAGGTCTGACAAACAGAAGCGTTGTATCAGCATCTGGTGAAGCTGTTGTTTTTTCTTTATCCTCCTCGTCCTCCTCATCAGTGGGTGCTACTTCTTCAACATCTGCTTCTCCTTCAACCTCAACTTCATCTTCAAGAGGGTCTTCTTCAGCATGTGCGACCATTTTATGGCCTGCACAAAGAAGGAAATGCTAAGTCACATATGCTGACATACAAAACCAAAATCTTGAACGAAAATCGCCAAAAATAAATCAAACCGTCGCTCAAGTGATTTTATCCTCAAAAATGATCGCTTTTAGTTCAAAATTTCACTCAAAATATTGCCACGTAAATTAGGGACAAGTCAATGGACCCCCGTTATAAAATTTGGTAAAGTGATCCAAAAATGAGAGAAACTTACCATTATCTAGTGTGAAAATCACAGCAGGAAGAACCAGCAAAGAAATTAAGAAAAAGTACTTCATTTTTCTGTTATTTTATTGAACTAATCTCACTAATATCATTCGGCGATCTGAAGCTAACCAAAGAAACCCTCACTACAAGTTCAACTTTTACAGCCAGCGAGTAAGACGTGGAACTTGCTTGTACACATGGCACCCCCTCTCTTGTGACGTCACGACTTGTCTGTCTCAAACGTCAACAAACGCAACTACCAACACCACGTACCTAAACACCCTATATTGATCTGACGTTCTGGCTACGTTTTTTTGAGGTTAGGACGCTTGTTTTTTCACGTGTTATTGCGACTCCTCCGTGAAGCGATAAATCGCCGAGAGGTTGTCTGAATTCAGTCAGTTTATCATACTTGTGATCTTAACAAAATGGTACGTAGTTATTTCGCCAAACTTGTCGATTAATTGTAGTTTACAGGTGGAAGAGGTAAACCCCAAAGCTTACCCTTTGGCTGAGGCAATCCTCACGACCAAAATCTTGAATCTTGTGCAACAAGCAATGAATTATAAGCAGTTGCGTAAAGGGGCAAATGAAGTTACCAAAACGCTGAATCGTGGAATTGCCGCATTTATCGTAATGGCAGCTGATGCCGAACCTTTGGAAATTTTATTGCATTTGCCACTGCTTTGTGAAGACAAGAATGTGCCGTACGTGTTTGTTCGTTCCAAGCAAGCATTGGGGCGCGCTTGTGGCGTTTCAAGGTCAGTCATTGCTTGCAGTGTTACGATTAATGAAGGATCGCAGCTGAAGCCTCAAATTGAAGCCATTCAGCAAGAAATTGAACGTTTGCTTGTTTAATGTACAAACGCAATTTATTCATAGTTTAACTTTTCAATAAACGTTTTTTCTATAAAGTGAAATTATTTGAAAACTGGTGATGCAACCACCTCCCAATTTTCTTTCCATCTTAGGTTTTGGAATGCTTCAAGTTCAGTCTTGAATTTTGCTACAGTTCGCTTTTGGTTCGCTTTATTGGGAAAGTTTTCAAACCAATCTAATATTTGCTTGGATAATTCCTCAGAAGATTTAAATATAAAACTGTTTTCACCATTCTTCACTAGTTCATTTAGGCTAAAATACGAAATTGAAGGTTTTACTGTAAAGAAGTTTGTACTTACCATTTAAAATCAAAGGCACAAACTGGTAAACCACAACCAAACATATCAACAACTTTCATTGGTAGGTCAAGACCACTAGAACTTGTGTGAAGAGAGACTCCCAAATCTGCAGAAGCTAAAATTTTTGGATAATCTTCAGCATCTAACCATGGAGTTATAATAGCAACATAATTCCAAGTCAGTAAGGAAATTCTGTCGAGGTAATAGTCCTTTAACGGCCCTTTTCCTGTTATTACACAAATCAGTTTAGGCAAATTTCGCGGATTACCTTCTTCACACTGTTTTTCATACTCTACAATAATATGATAATAAAGATATAACTCAGTTTAATAATTTACCTTGTAAGGCTGTTAATAAAATGGAAAAATCCTCATCTTCAGTCCAACTAGTACTGGAAACCAACAACCCTGGTCTCCTAGTTTTTAATTTAATTCCTTCTTCTGTTTCTTCAGTAAAAACTGTTGAATTTACATGTTCATCTAAGAAAATTTTATGATATTTGTTGCCACACTCAAGTATAAATTTGTGTTTTTCTTCCAACGTAATTGGCTTAAAAATTATTGGAGGCCTATCATATAAAGTGGTAGCTCTAAAAGCTCAATTTATTTTAAGCAGTATTAATTTTCAAGTCTTACTTTATGTCCCAATTTCTTTGCAAATCGTCTTTCATTGCTTTAGTAACACAGAAATTATGATCTGCTCTGTGGCCTATAACAACTTCAACTTTTTTTGTAATTTGAACTAAAGGATTACTTTCCCCGATATTCAGGGCCATGATAGTATGAGCATAATTATGCCAATCGATTACAAATTTGGCGTTTACAATTCTTGTATATAACCAGCAGATTACCATGGCGGGAATCGCTGGGGGATTTTGCATAATCAAAATATCTGATTTGGTCGTGATAAAAAGTAAAAACAGTAGATTTATCGCTTGCATAACTGTTTTAAATGCGTAATTAAGCAATTTGATTGGAAGTTGAGGCACTGGGAGCAAATAGTGATAAAATATGAAAGGATCTGCTTTGATTGAGGCAAGGGGCTCGGTGTCACCGTAAGCAATTACATCCACTCGGTGCCCCATTTCTGACAAGGACATACAGTGATACTGCATCCTCGGACTTCTTCCAATGTCTCCCAGAACAACCACTTTTACACTTTTATTTTTACTCGTTTTATCCATTATTTCAGGTTTTTTTTTCTTATCGGACGCCAAATAAATCGGGTGTGGCAAACAGAAATACCTTTGATAATGGAAAATTACATTGAAAAGAGTTAAGCACAAATAGGACTTCTTATACGATTTCTTCTTGAGAGACAGTATATAAGAATCATATGAAAATGTTAATTTTTAAAAGTAAATAAATGTACCATCCTAACCTCAAAATAATCAAATCGTTAAATCCTTATTGTCAAAAATCCGGTAAATACGAATTCTTTTATTTATTTTGTACTCAATGTTAAAGAGTGCTTTTATCAACTAATTTCGGTAGATAAAGTAGTCTCTTATCGTCTAATGAAATAAAGTAATTTTTATCTACTGTTTATATTTTATCAACTAATTTCAGTAGATAAAGTAGTCTTTTATCGTCTAGTGAAATAAAGTAATTTTATTTACTGATTATATTCAAGAAATTCTGGTAGGTGAGTACAAAATAAAACGAAATATTATACACGACGATAAAGATAATTGTTTATCTGCTCGTGAAAAAAGTCCACTCGTAAACTTAACCTTTTTACTCGTAGATAAACAATTTTTTTATCGTCTTATATAATAAATAATTATTTTTAATGCTCTTTTAACTTTTACTTCAATCTCCTCACCAATAAACACTTCACTCATTCCAAAAATATGATTATCAGTTGTGAAAATAGTTATTTTGAAAAATAATAAGATAAACATTATTTTTTCTCATATTTATAAAAGTTGAGGAGTAATCCTCACCCAAAAATGGGAATTTTTAATTTTAGAAGCAAAGCTGCAGCAAGTTTTTAGACGGCTTCAAACTAATTTTGAAAGGATAAGAAAATACAAAAATAATAGCGTACCTAAATCTATGCAATTTCACGTTGACGCTGAATTCGAGTTTAGAAAGAAAAAGCAGAAATGTTAGGGCAATATCAATATTTCAGTGCATTTATTTCCTATACATAAGGATTACAGTAAAACGAGTAATCACCAAAAACTATAGTTATTTACCTAATCTTTATACTTACATGTTATAAATACTACAATAAACGAAGGATTTTTGTATTATTATCAAGGTAATAGTAATTCATCACATTCATAACACTTTTGGGTTCTTTGAGTAAGTAGAAGCTTTCGTAATAGTGGTTTCGCTACAATTAACAATAATTAAAGAACCACTGGCTTTGGAAATCGTCTAAAATCTACTTAGATTATTCAAGAATATTTAAAAAATAGAGGTGAATTTATTAATACTCTGTCAAACAAAATCGCAATTCTTACGTAACACAACAACAAAATACAACATTTGAAAAAATAAAACCCACTACTTCTAATCCCTTGAAGTTCCAATAATTGTTAAAATGTACATGAAAATATTAATAACGTCGATGTACAAATTCAATGCGGCGAAAACATATTCTTCTGGTGAGATGGAATACTTGTGGTTGCCACCCAACATGAGCTGCGTGTCATAAACTAAATAAATGGAGAAAATCAAAGCCCCCAAAGATGCATAAACCAACTTTACAACTTTGGTATGAACAAAAATGGTAACAATTCCGAAAATAAATAGAATCAGGACGGCAACAAAAAGTATTCCTCCACACATTGTAAAATCGTATTTCGTTTGGAATGCAAACAAAGTTAGCCCGAGACAAACAGCGGCAGTGATACCAACTGCCATCATGACTTCTTGAGATTCATATGTTGAAGAACATACTGCAAGCACAAATGATTCAGCAAGAGTGAAAATGAAAAGGAAAATGTAATTCATGGGCGATTTTCTTCGTACTTCCCCGCAGCAAGCGAGTGCAATCATAGTAACGAAGATGATGACTAGAGAAATTATTAACAATTCGCCATGGCCCTGGACAAACTTTCTCGTCGGTGTGTGAAATAAGAACCAAGCGATAAATCCAAGAGATATCGATAGCTGAACCATCAAAATTGAATAGACTTTGCGAATGAAACCACGGCGGATACTTTTATCTGAAAAGTCAAATCCTTTGACACTGGGGTCCTCGTTGCCATACATCCCTGAAACAAATTGTTTAGTTGGATTGCATGTTATCTTTTTATCACAATTGCCAAGAATTTTAACTCACTGGTTCGGGTCTAAAATTACAACCAAATTAATACAGAATTAGATAAAAAATAAAAATCGATTAATAAGCTATTGACCAAAATTTATACATGCTAATTATAGGTACACTTAAGAACTAGACAGATGTAAGAGATAAGTCACGTTTCTCGAAACGTGTTATCACGACAAGGTGTTATCTATTACAGCAACAAAAAAAAAACATATCTGAGGACTTAACAAATATTATATTTATCAACATGAACCAATTCTGGAACTAAATAAGGTTTCTAAGAGGAAAATAGTCATATTATTATAAATTAAACGTTGAATTGTTGAACTTTTAACATGTTATCAAAAACTTATTTTTCATTAACAGTGATTAAATGAACTTTTCTAAAATAATTTAGAGCATTTTCTATTTACAGTTTTGGATTAAATATTTCTGCTAATTTTTGTTATCACAGGATGGAGATAATTGGAATTGTAATTCACAAACATCATTACTCTAGTAATGGAAAAATAAAATGAACATAAAAATATGCAAAAACATAAGTTTTGTGTCTGTATAAATTCCATTAAATTCTTGGCAAATTGTTTTGAATTGTAGTCTAACACATGCGTTGCGATTAGTGTAATCTAACAAACTTCAGCTTCAAACATTCTAAAATACAACGCTCATGCAATACTACAATCCATCAATTGTCACTGTGCTACAAAAATAAATATTCAACTGGATTACTTAAAATTGTTAGCTTTATCTGAAATATAAATAAGTCTGAACAAAAAATCAACTGAGAAGGGCATTATTTACATATCGTATAAGTACAAATTCAAAGAAGATCTATTTTTACTTATTATACTCCTACTTTCACTAGTGTTTTCATTATATTGCCGTAAGTAAATTTAAGTCAAAAACTTGACAATAAAAAATAAAAATTTTGCAGCACAGTGTTAATGGTATAATTTTTACTTTCCTTATCCCATAAGGAAAGTATTGTAATCGGCTGAAATTTGACCTACCCAGATTTTTACATTTCTGGACGAATTATAGCTTTAAGACACCGAAAAAGTTGGTTTGGGCCATTGGGTCGTGAGTGTGTGTGTTTGTCTGTCTGTAAACAGCATATCTCGAGAACGATAAAAGCTAGAAACTTGAAATTTGGTATGTAAGTTACTTGTAGGAAGGGGACGCAGCACGAAACAATTGGTAAAAATCGATCACACCGTTTGGCCACAAAAACCAAAAATCGGCCGTAAAGCTGCCGCAAAATTATACGGTTGAATTCACGGGGATAAAAATTATTTAGAATCATGAAATATACCTTATTAAACAGTAAAATGTGATAAAATAAAAATAATAATGGGCACCAAACTAAAAAAAAATGCACCCTAGACTCGAACAAGCGACAACTATCATCTATTTCGCGTGTAATCCGGCAGGTAGCACTGACGCAAACGTTAGGTTTGCTACTCGGATTTCCAACATTAAATTATTGTCGTAAGGGTGTTTTCCAGATAAGTGGGATAAGGAAAGTCGTGTGATGTTCACACCAGATTTTTTACCATACAGACGGGCATGCATTATCAGCAATACAAAAATAAGCAAATTCAAGTAATAATCAACCAACACCACCCCTCGTACAGTACCAAATACTTTTGAAAAAGCAGAGAAACAACGTTTAATAAACAATTTTTGAAAATCTGTAACAAGTTGTTCTCTATTTCACTTTATAAATTAAAAAAAAGCTAGCCAAAAGAATCCAAAACCATACAAAACAAATCACCCAAAGCTTTGATTCGAATTTTAATTTTACATTAAAAAGTCCCCACACGCATCCTACAATATTATCAACAAGAAATTACTCCATAGGATTTAAGGATATTCGTGAATAGGTTGCCATAAATTTGGTTAGGTTGGTTTGTAGTGACAAACAAAAGATATTTTAACTAGTGTCAAAAATTTAGGTAAAGTCACTTGTCAGCTTGTATAGATAACTCAATTGATAGTTGACAGCAGGCTGACAGGAAACGTCAACCGTCAACAACATAAAAAACGTAATTTTCCTAAAAATTCAAATCCTAGGTGGTAATTTCTTGTTGACAAATCTGTAGCTGATTAGAACATAAGCCTAGGCCAACGTAAATTTAACAAGTTAGCAAAATGAACCCTCAAGAACTAAAAAATAACGAACCAGTGTGATAATTAAAGGGTGTAGCTTCACCTTGTTGGGGTGCCGAGTCATATGGATTTCCATAGGGCGGTTGTGGTGGTGGTGGATTAAAACCTGGTTGTCCTGGGTACGCTCCTGGAGCACCCGGATAACCTGGCGGCGGTGCTCCTGGGTATCCTGATGGAGGCGCCCCAGGATAACCGCCAGGGTAGGGTTGCTGCGGTGGAGGGCCACCGTAATATCCTTGATTTCCTGTTTAATAAGCGTATGTTAGAAAATATAATTAAAATTAAAAAAGCGGAAATTTCCAAGATATCAAATGCCAATTATTCTCCATAATAAAGATAACGTTCATATTTTAAAATAAACTATTCTTTGTAGATTTTTTAACATGCTATAAAACATTACCTTGTGGATATGGTCCACTATTCCAAGACATACTGTAACAAAAAAAAAAACAGATTAGATAAATGAAAATAAATGAATAATGTTGAGAGAAATTAAACAAACTTTTATAAACCTTAAATTTAAACGTTTGCTACAGAAACAACAATGCGATGGAAGGCATAAACAAACATTTTCGAAAAACTAACAATTAATTTGGTATTAGTGTAAAAAAATACATGACTCATCAATGTATAAAAATCAATATTAGATGTATTAGACGCATTAGGTAAAATTTTGTAAGACTACTGGCAGAAACCAAAATTAACTAGTTAAGTTACGGAATAAGGTCTATTTTCCACTTTTACAATAAACGTACGCCCCACAACATGCAAAGATGAAACTTGAGGTAAATAATGGGTATTCCTATTTAGGTCAAAACACAAAAATTCTTACCTTGATGTTGTGTTCAATTACTCACTTTTCCCACAGGAAAGCTGCAGAAACAATTTATTGTATACCAGTCTCGAATAATACTGTATTATACGTGTATTACTCACTATTTAATCGCTTTTCTGGAAAATGAGAAACGCAACAGTAAATTATCTGGAATTTTCTGACATTTGACATGAAGAGAAAATTACTGCGCCACCATTGGTCGCTTTAGGCGACATGCGCAGTAAGTAATAAGGCCCATAAGGAGAAATTTACAGAATAAGTTTTATTACTTTTATTAGTAAACAAAAGCTTAAATAAATTAATGTACAAAAAATCACCTAAAACTCATCAATAAAAAAATTGAAATGGGGATCTAAGGAGAATATCTGTGCTAGTTAGTAGTATGTAGTATCTATGTTGGCTGCCCTGTCCTGGTGTTTTTATTGTTTTGGTAGGTTGAACTGTTGAACGTCAAAAAATTAATTATAATTTTCATAGTATAAAGAAATGGCCAAAAAAACATATGATTTGTTATTTAAATTGCTTTTAATCGGCGATTCTGGCGTAGGGAAAACGTGTATACTCTTTCGGTTTTCCGATGATGCGTTTACGACGACTTTTATATCAACTATTGGTAAGTTAACCTTTGCTCTGACCCTACTACTTCTTCTTCTATTAATCACTCATTTATTACAAAAAATAACATTTCAATTAGTCCAGAGATAGGTGTTTGTATTATAATAATAATTTCATTCTTCCCATAATAGTGTATTTTTATCTACACGGGGTGAGGTCTTCCTAGGCGCCAAATTTAAATTTCTTGATTTTCAGGTATAGATTTTAAAATTAAAACGGTCGAACTAAGAGGTAAAAAGATTAAGTTACAAATATGGGACACAGCTGGACAAGAAAGATTCCATACAATTACGACTTCATATTATCGAGGTGCCATGGGAATAATGTTAGTTTATGATATTACTAATGAAAAAAGTTTTGAAAATATAGTAAAATGGTTAAGAAACATAGACGAGGTCAGACGACAACAGTTGTATTATTTTTGTTTAAATAATGTGCTTTTTATAGCATGCCAATGAAGACGTCGAAAAAATGATCCTTGGTAACAAATGTGATATGTCTGATAAGAGGACAGTGAGCAAAGAAAGGGGAGAAACTGTAAATACAGCTTTACCAAAATTTATTGTTTGTATATGAGGTTTTTCAGATCGCACGTGAGCATGGCATCAGATTTATGGAAACCTCAGCAAAAGCTAACATTAACATAGATAAAGCTTTTAATGACCTTGCAGAGGCCATTTTAGATAAAACGGCTGGTAGAGAGCCAGGTGATCATGTGGATAGGGTACTGGTAGATAGAAAACAGCAGTCAAACACTTCCAGGTCTTGCTGTAGTAATTAGTTTTTACCTTTCCAATTATGCATAAGAACTGATTTCAAAATAACATTCACTAAACAAGATTTTTTATAGATCATTTTCATTAGTAAAGAAGTCAGTTCATTTGTGCTGTTGTATGTGTCATAAACCAAAAATCTGAATGTAACTGTAGTTGAAGACAATTCTACAAAGCAATATATTGCTGAAAGCTTCTGATTTTTGGTTTTAATATTTTAAATAATTTAAAATCATTCAATTTTAAATTACATAGGCACAAATATTTAATTACTTCATAAATGTGCTTTACTTATTACATGGTAAATGTCGGAATACAAATTATTTTTGAATATTTTTAATATAAGCCAATTGCTTTAATATTATCCAGTGTGATGTAGAATATAAAAATGTATTTTAAAAGTGTTAAAACCATTTCACGATTTTATATAGTCTTACATTTTGTAAAATAACAATTTGGGATCTTTTGCTCACATAGTCACTTGAACGAATATTTATTGTCAAGATGCAATATGATATTATTAAGTTTCAAGTTCATAAATACAATTTTATTTGTGCTTTCAACATTATATTTGACAAAAATACATGATATTAAATTTGAACAGAATGGACCTAGAAGAAAACTGCTGTAATATTAGACTAAGTTGACAATTTATGTTTCTATTAGAATTATTTAAGTTTCATTTTTCTCAAATATTAGCCATTAATTCTCTGGTCCTGTACATTAGTATATGTGTGTCTGTGCTTATATCTTAATTTATATACGTGTTTATTTGTTAGAAAATTATTCAGTTAAATGTAGAATTTGCAGCGATTTATTTACGTGTATAAAAATAAGCTTTTGCAGAAATAAACATAATAACTTAACTATGTTTATCCATACTCCAAAGGCGGCACTTCCAGATGTTCTCGAGGACACTTTTTGTTATAATTCTCCACAATTTTGCTAAAATCCATTTCATTGTGTTCTTGCACTTCCAGAAATTGCCTAAACAAATCCGCATTATGTAAAATAGGGTGTATCTCGTCAACTTACTCTTTTCTTTCTTTATCATCGCAAATCGGACGTGATATTTTTTTCACTTTTTTTTGGTTCAGTGGTTTGTAATTAGCCCTAGGCAATTCCAGTACTAAATGCCCAGTGATTTGTGACCTTTTTGCCGTGCTTTTATCAGTAAGGATTTCTTCCGAAAAAACAATTTGAAACACTTTCCCTTTAATTAAAATTCTTGCGTAAATTGGTTGTAAATCAATCTCAATTAAATTCGTGTCTAAATACCTACAAAGCATTGTAAATTTGGAAAAAAATCAGACATTATTAACATACTTGTAAACAGCAAGATCAAGGACAAACTTTTCTGGGTCCTCATCATTAAATTTAAAATCTAATTTAGCTTGATTGATATTGAGAGGTCTTCCTTCTTTAGTAAATAAATGAACTTGTTTTTTCTCTGTTTTTTTGTCTTTGTCAAATCCTTTTGATTTTCTAGATCTTCGTGAAATTTCCACTCTTGTTTCTGGACAATTTTCGCTTGTACTTTTCCAAAACTCCTCATCATCGATTGTTGAGTCGAACCTACCCTCAATTCTCTTCTTCTGTTCGCTTCTAAACAAAAAATAACGATCTTGTTCTTTTTTTATATTTTCCTCAATCGAAGCAATATTTTGCTTAGCTTTTATCCTTTCACTTTTTGTTATTTCGGTTCCATCTAAAGTGATCAGCTGAGGAAGTTTGGCGATTACGTATTGGCGATATCCTTTGTAATCACAACACGGATTTCCGGTTAGATACAAGTGTTTTAAGTGAATGCTGCCTTGTAAGGAACAAACACTTTCTAAATCTCCAATAAAGTTTAATGTCAAATCTAGTTTCTCGAGAAATTCGCATCGTTCTAAATTTTCGATTTTTTCAATGTTGTTTATGGCCAAATTCAAATATTCAAGTTTCTTCAATTTGTTCAGGTTTTCAATTTTGGGGATTAAATTAGCTTGGAGGTACAATATTTGAATGTTTTTGCACCAGTTGTTGATGTTTTCGATCCGTTCAACGTCTTCCTGGTGAAGGGACAACTCCTCCAGCGTTCCTATTATGCCTTCATTATGTTCCGCTCTTTTTCTAACTAGTTCCTCTGTGACTATTATTCATATTATTTCCAGTGAAATGCATTTTGTTAATAGTGTACTTACTTTTCACCATTTCCTTGTCCGTCTTTACACAAGTGACATTGAGAAAATTTCCATAGCTACGTCGTATTGATCAAACACCTGAAAAGAAATAAAAATAAAACGAAAATTACATTAACACATCATTTATTTCAAAATATACATATTTAAAACTTAAATGAAATAAAACACATAACAACATATAAACCTTTAGTTATGGATTATAATTGTGGACTAACTCTTGTTATCGCACTTTCACAAATTAAAATTTTTGATTTACGGAATCATTATTTAAAATTATGAACAAAACAACAATAAAATGAGTTAAAAATTCTACAGCGGTCAAGCTTTATGTTGCATTGCACTATTTTTACGTTTGATATAGTATCCTGCAGTTTATGTTCCTCTAAATTTCAGCTTTACACAACAAATCAAGATTGCATCTTAAAATAAAAATCTTTGGTATACAAATACATTTATCATAAAAATGCTACGAATCTCATAAATTCTACAATTCCTGCGTGATTCATTCCGCACGATGAATTATAATTTCGACAAAAATACGCTACATCTATTAGAAACACAAATAAATAAAATACATTTAAATAAATGTGAATTACATTATTTACAAATTAAACTCATATCAACTCCTCTCTCAAGAAAAAATTACAACTGCAAAAATTTTGGAAATTTTATATGAAATTAAAAACATTTTATTTACATGTACTTATAAGTACAAGTGTAACAATTATGATATTTGTATGTAAATATCTAAAAACACTAATGATATTAAACTCGCCCAAAAACTCCATGAAACTCACACCAAAATAAAAACACATTTGGTATTCCAAAAAATAAAATCCACTTATCTTCCTTCCAAAAAATAAAACTCATGGAGCATCCTTAATACTTATAAATTATAAAAATAAACATTTATAAAGCAAAAAGACTTTTATCGTCCTTCGCTGACGTATTCCTTGCACTGGTGCTATTGGTACTGCCTGTGACAGTAGGCAACTGTTCCGCTGCTGCCGCTCTTTCGGCCAAAAACCGCTCAAATTCGCTACTTGTTACTGATTCTTCTCCACCTGTCTGTACACAAAAAATTAGTAAAGGCAATCCAAAACCGAAATAACAATACTTCAAAACCATTTTTCTAAACTACACAAAAGCAATAAAGCACTTACTGTTTGCCCAAGCCACTGTGCCATCTCGTCAAATTCAAGATCTGGCGGAGTCTGTAGTAGGTAACACATAAAGCTTACTAAGCGAGTTACATGGAAATAAAATCACAGAAAAGTGTAGATGCAACCAATAAACGACTAAACAGTGATAGTTGCATTTACAATCATGCCCCATTTATCTTTAATCAGTGTGAAACTTACAGCATGTTTTCCTTGAGTCACAGAGCTTAGCCCTCCAGGTATCTGGTCCGGCTCCAAATTGTCCTTATACGTACTGCCACTAAAAAATTGCCTTGAAATGCGATTATCCAAACAAAAACATTTTTTATGGACACGTAAATATTTACGCGATAAAAATTGCTGAAACTTTTACTGATCCATGATAAAAACGTTTGGTACATTACCTGCTTTTAGAACTTTCATAAGAGACGTTTCTTGATTGGGCAAACATGTCAAATTCATCGTCGCCTTTTCCGGAAGCATTTTTGGCGGTCACAGATTCGATTGAAGACAACTGAGTTGAGGCACTAGCACCAGTACCTAAAAATCACTCGTTATCAAAGAAAAATTAACACCAATCAAAACCTACTTAATTTGCTAAGCTGTTCAGGCAAGTCATCACCAAAGTCTATAAGACTGTCTTCTGATTGTAGGGGAGGTTTATTAATGGGTGGTATGGCCTTAGCTAAAACTGCAGAAGCCGATTGTTTCCCACTATCCCTATTCTTCTCCCAGCGACTATACCGTAAGAATAAATTATTTAAATCGTCGTTAATGCGTAAAAGTTCAGCAGTCAGTTCGTCGTTGGACAATTTACTGATTAAATCCACCAACCTCTCTTGCATACTTTGACAAGTTACGTGCAACTCCTGGAAAAAAAACAGGACATATTCTCAATTTCTTTCCTTAACATTCATTAATATAAAAATGACAGTTTTTCGCAAAAAATTTCGAATTTCGATTTTCGAAGAAAATCTGTCAAAGAAATGGAGAATTTTTACGAAAAATAATAAACTGACTTGAAGCAATTCCAGCTCGTCGGGTTGTTCATTTCCAGGTTTCATCTCGCTCAGCATTTCCCCCAAAACGTTCATATTACTCTGTACGACATCTAGTTCCGACTGCAACTTGGCTCTTTGTTCCGGACTTAAAGATCCTGTGGGACTAGGAAGATGTGGTGTAGGTGACGAATGTTGAGGAATCGGTACTTCTTCTGGAACTTCTGTTTCCACACTCTAAAAGTACCCCAAATCGTCCCATTGTCACTTTATTATTGCCAAATTTACCCTTTGAGGAGTATGAATAGGCGCCATTGAGTCCAAATCAGTTGCAGGAAATTCAATTCCTTTTGCTAGAAGATCTTGATAAACCGAAACTACTCCCGACATTTCCGGTTGATTCCTGAACGCGTCTGCCCACGATTGGATTAAACTTAAAACTTTTTCTTGGACAGCTGTAGGCGGGTCGTTTTTAGGGCCGATTAATTTTACCTAAGAATATTTATTCATTATTCGTATTATCTTGATAATGATTTAAACGTTACCAATTCTGTCACAAAATCTTTGTTGCAAATTAAAACGTGAAACCTTTTTCCGCAATTTTTTACACATGTTTCTAAAACGGTCAAAGTATACATCACGACTGTGTAGTTTTTTCCGGCATTTTGAGTGAGACGTTTCCTTATGGCTTTAACGGCATCTCTGGGGCCGTCTTCTGTTTCGTTCACCAGATCACATATTTCCATATTAAGACTCCAGTTTTCAGAAGCCAACGTTCCATCTGTCGCTTGTTCTACAAGATGCACCATTATTACAGTTTTTTCATACCCTACTACACTACTCCAAAAAATTAAAGGAACAAAAATTTTTCCTAAGTTTTTTGGTGATTTTTGAAAGGGTGTAATTCATCTAAAAATTGTCGTATCTAGATTTTAAAAAAACAATTTGGAAGCTTTAAGTTTCTAGTGTTGAGATCTTATGGCAATTTATTTTTTCTGTGCTACGGTTATTACGGAATCGTAAGTAAATTTTTTTGTTTTTACTTTTGGTCCACGGACATGGGCAATTTTTTCTTAATTAAGTCAATGCATAGGCCGGATCGCCTGTTCATTCATCTTTAATATGCTTTTTTCATATTATCTTTAGGTTAATTTGTCGCTGAGACATCTGAATTTAAATGAAAAAGGATCCTTTTGTATTTGATCATCGATATCTCAGCAACCAATGACCACACAGAGAATATAAGGGTAGTGTCAAAAACTAGAATAAATGTTTTACAAGATTCTATTATAACTTTTTGAAAAAAATTTTTTTGACCCTCAACATTGATTTAAAGAAAAGTAACTGTTTGCGTTGTTTTAGTAAATATACCGCATGTTCACTAATATTGATGAGGAGACTAATGTTTTTAGGTGTTTTTACAGCTTAATGTACCCTTCATATACCTGTAAATTTTCAAATCGATCCATCAAACCGTTTTCTCGGGCCGATTGATCAAAGTTTTACAAAAGAATTAAAGGAACAATTGTACATATTGTTTCTGAATATTGTCTAATCTTTGTCAAAATGAGAAAAACAATTTATTTTCAGCTTTTTTTACAATTTTACATGAGTTATTAATTAAATTTGAAAAAAAAAAATTCAAAAACTTCTTTAAGAGTTGAACAAACCGTTCATGTATTTTTTTTAAATAAAAAAGTAGTAGTATATGTTATTTATAATTTTAAAAACTATTTATTCCAAACTTTGTGTCATATTACAAACGTCTAAACAGTTACTGAAATAAAAAATGTTTTTTGAAAATTTATTAATTTATTATTTCTAAAAATGTCTTCAGGGGCGAGATTTTTTCAAGGTTTATAAAAAAGAAACACTCCTTACTTAGAAAAGTCTATGGTAGAGGCTTCTACTGGAAAAATATACTAAACAAGAACTGCATTATTATAACCAGTAAACAACTAAATTTACTGAAAAAATCAATAGTTTTGTCAAAAATTTGCTTCCATTGTATATTTTTGGGCAATTTTGTATATTTTTATTTCCTATTGTATATTTTTGGGCAATTTTGTATATTTTTATTTCCTCAGCTAAACTTATGATTACATGAAAGGAATATTTACTGCGATTTGGAACATCCTCATTTTAGTTTGCAGTATTATTAACTTTGAAGTAATGTTAAAAGTAAACTAGTCAACACGCAAATTTAAAATCGATGAAGTCACTTAGCCTTGTATTGTGCTCTCAGTTTGCTACCTATATTGGTCTTGAAGATCCAAACCAGTGGTGTCGTAATACTCATGAACAATTTTTTACTCATTTCAAATTAGTTTTAATTAAGATTTACAAATACAAATTCGATTTTTTTCTAGGATTACATAACATTTTGTTTTAAT
>NW_025401069.1:4074979-4261415 GCF_015345945.1 Tribolium madens
AAAAGTTATTACAGATTCTTCTTAAATGTAGTACAGAAGTGACTCATAAGAAAAAAAATTTACAAAATAGGAGGAGTACATTGGTTTGTGTTTTTTAACCTTTTAAAGAGTTATCTGCTTTACTTACAGTTTTATTGTTTGAAAAAAATTTTATCTGAAAGTTTGGAATCTCGTTTAAATACATATTTACAAATGTCTTACGAAATTTATTGTTTAATTATTTGTCGTCTACGAAAGTATTCATAATTGATCAATTTTATTAGTTCTTATTTTAGTTCTAGCGAAAGATACAGTTATTTTCTTAAACATTTAATGAAAATACTCATTCAATGTCCATGTAAATAAGTGATATAGAAGAATCTAAATTGTTTATAGTTTTTGTTCAAAGGTTATTTAGAACGCAAAAATAATTCCTATTAATTATCTGATCCGGATTACCATAAATAAATATGTACATTTAATGCAACGATAAAAAATATTTAAAACTTTACTTTGCTTCCATAAAATTATCAAAGAATGCGGGTATTACAGAGGTATTATTCCTAACTGTTGTGACATACATAATAAGAGATTATTGAAACGATAAGGCAAAGTATTTTTTAAATAGACAAAAATATAGTTTAAATAGACAAATTTTCAAAGGACCCCGTGAAGAAAGCATAAAACGTTTCAGTTGATGGCTTATGTAGAGTACTAGTAAATCACACCTATTTGTTATAATTATAAACAAATTTGGTACGTAATAAACACGCTACAGTTGTGACAAATTGTGACAAACAAAATGTAAATGCTAAAACCTACACATGAAACGATGACGAAATATTTTAAAAATATTACTAAAAACAGTAATTGAACAATCTGATCAACAGATGTAGGTGAATCAGACAGCAAAAACCATAAGCAATGTAATCTAAACAATAAAATACAATGCCAGCACCGGTTTCTAGTTCTATTTACGTTTTATTAAATCGATTTTAACAATGGAAAAAATTAAATAAAGTACGGCAATTCATACTAAAACTTACCAATTCTGGATCCTACGGGTGTCGAAAAGGGATTTCCACCAAGGGCAGTTCCAAAAAATGACATTTTTTAATTTCTAAATTAAATTTCACGATTGCACTTTCTTGTTGTCACTTGACTTCTGTCACTGTCACTTGTCAAAATAGGTAAAAATTAAAGCGCAAGCGCAATGTTCAATTCATAAATTTTAATTTTCCTAAGAAAATAATTACAATTTTATTTCAAACAACTAATTTGTATAACGTGTATTTTAAAATAGTTAGTCACTATCTTATCATTTAATTAATTTTTTAAATTATTTTATTGTGTACTTTGTAATGAACAAGATACGTCATGTCTCACATGATAAAAAATATACGAGGTGTAGTTCAAAAATTAAAGTCAAATGAATTATTTTTCCCCAAGTAAAAAAACTTTTTATTATTTAATTCTTATCCATCATTGTAATGACCCAAAGGTTCGTCCGCACTTACTGTTACACAAAGATACAATTAATAAATATCACATGTCACCTCATTTATGTAAATAGGTAACAGATAAATACCTAATAATAATAAGAAAGAGAAAATAACAGACACTATCCAAAATACTAAAAACTTGATGGTGAATGTTCTATTTTTAAAATTGTTATCAATTGGATTCTTTCGGAGTTAGCCAAATTTATTTTTAAAAAGCAATAAGCATTTTGTACCTACAAAGGTACATTATGTCGTGAAAGTAAAATAAAATAGTTGCGGTCTCGGCTTCGCCTTGTCAAGAATTTTTAAAGTGAACTCGAGGAAACTATGATTATTTAAATCCATGGCAACAAGACATTTACAGTCACTGTGACATCAATAATTTCAGGAATGCTTGAAAAGTTGTTATTTATTATATCGAATTAGTGGTGATAAAGATTTATAAAAATGAATCCTTGCAAATTAAAAGAACCA
This sequence comes from Tribolium madens, assembly GCF_015345945.1. Lineage (NCBI taxonomy): Eukaryota > Metazoa > Arthropoda > Insecta > Coleoptera > Tenebrionidae > Tribolium > Tribolium madens. The sequence continues at coordinate 4,076,935 of NW_025401069.1, forward strand.
AAAGTCATAGACAATGCCCTTCTGGAAAAATGCATTAAAGATCAAGGTCCTAAAGGTGAAGCAGGTCGTTTGGCGGAGATCGAAAAAATACCTCTTGAAGATGTTACAGAAATTCGATTGGAATTTTTGAGTAATACGTTCTTGTACAAACTTAAATTCAAATTTTAAAAGGCTTATTATAACCTGTAGATATTCTTAGAATTGACCATTTGTGGGTCTTAAACTCTTTAACAAAATTAAATCTCAACAATAATTTATTAGAAAAAATAGAAAATTTGGAAAGTTTGGTGAATTTAATTGAATTAAACTTATCATTCAACAAAATCGCTAGAATCGAAAATTTAGACGAGCTTCGAAACCTTGAAAAATTAAGTTTGTATGAAAATGAAATCACCGTTTTGGAAAACATGGACACTTTAACAAAATTAACAGTTTTTAGTATTGGAAGAAACAAGATTGACGACTTGGATAACGTAAAATGAAAAAATGCATTACACAACTAAAATTTACAAATATTTTATAGATTTTGTATTTGCGGCGATTCGGCAATTTAAAATCATTAAACTTAGTGGGGAATCCCTGTGCCGAAGATGAAGATTTTCGTTTATTCATTGCAGCTTTTTTACCGCAACTCGTTTACTACGAATATAAATTAATCTACGATTCAGAACGGGAACTTGGACAAGAAACTTTCAGGTAACTGTAATTATTAGATTAAACGCGGTGGAATAGTATTGTTTCAAAGTGCAAAACTACGAGCATTGTTGGAGAAAGAAGAACAAGAACGGGAAATTACAGCCCTTCGGGAACAAGAGTTGGCCGATGCCGAACTTCACGCCTCCAGTTTTGTGGAGTATTTAAACACTCGTCATCTGTTCGACTCCTTATTTGCAAATGACACTGATGGAGTAAATTTGTTGGAAATCGGTGAAGACGCGCAAGAATTCTTTGACGAATACGAAGAGAACTTCATGGAATTGTGTAAACAGATATTTGAAAATGGCCAGCAGCAGTATGTTCTTCGCAAGACCGAATATGATCAGTTCTTAAAATGCGTTGAAGACGCAAACAAGGACAATCAAGATGAAAGCATTGTACTACCTACAACTGCAACGTATTAAAATTGATTTATCCCTAAATTTTGTTTGTAGAAACACATGGAGATATTTCTGGAGAAGAAGGCAATAGTGTTTCTAAAAATAAAAAACGTACAAAACCAATTAAACTCAAATGAAATTAATTATGACGAGTTTATAGACAAATGCGATGCATTCGTGGTGGAGTATGATGAAATGTTACACGAAGTTTGGAAAGCGCTGATGAAATTAGAACTAGAACTTTACGAACAAATGGAAGAGGTCAACCAAACTTTTGAACACAACATAACAGAGCTTGTTAATAATTTCATTGAATCATCGCAAGCTTTTTTCACTCAAATTAGAGAGCTGGAAGTGAGCTACGCTGAAAATATTGGTGATTTGGCTACCAAGTTTCAAACAAATGCCAATTTGAATGAAGAAATTGAAGTACCCACAGTTCTCAAACCGGTAATTTGAAGGACTTCCCTTATTATATAATTTAAATGAGATTAACAGCTTATGGCAGATAAAGATCTTTTACACAACGCATTAGCAACAAGTCACGATATGCACATGCAAATTATTGATACGAGAGAAGACACGTTGATTTCTAACGCCAAGGATTGGCTAAATGATTTAATCGAGAATTTAAACACGTAAGTTGTGCCTTTTGATTGCTCCAAACATATATCTATAATTTTCAGAGATGAGATCAAACGCAACAGAGGCAAGGTACTGGAAATCAATCACTTTCTTGAAATCCAAAAACAAGAATTTGAGGATTTAAATAAAGAATACGCGCCTGACCTCGAGGACGATATTATAGCCTTGGAATAAGTAAAATAATAGTGCTTATATTTTCACAAAAGTACTTTCACATACTCAAGCTTTAATATGTTTGGTATAATAAATGTTACACTATTGCATAAAAAAGTATTCAAAAATAGATTGTAATTCAATCAGCTATAAAATCGCTATTTTTGTTTCTGCTTCAATGATTGCAGATACATTTCTAATCCTTTTTGCACACTTTCCTGAGAGACGAACTGAGCCACATATTCATAATCTTTTTGTAAATTGTTGGTGAGGTCCTGGAACAAAGACAAATTATTTTTTTTTATAATCAATTGAAAATGCAAAATTGATTAAATACTCAATGTTTAAATATTTGGTTGTGACATTGAGTAATGGATGAATTTAGGTTTGCAAAAATAAACTTACTTGAATGTCAGCCCCACGCACTCCCAACTTTGACTTGACCCTTGCAGCAGGGGGAATTCTAGCGAATCTTCCGCAAAACTTCTCCGCTCTTGCGAGTCCATCCTCTTTACTAGCCGCAACCTCATCAATCATTCCAATTTTCAAAGCTTCGTCAGTTGTGAAAAGATTGCCACTAGTTAAAGCCAATTCGGTCTGTCTGGTCCCAATCACATTTCTCATGGAGGCAATGAACCATGGTGGAGCCACAATTCCAAGTTGAGTCTCATTTAAACCAATTGTGAAATTATTCAACATTATTCTGTATTCGCAGGATAAGGAAAGCAAACAGCCCCCAGCTGGAGCGTGTCCCTAATTTAAGCAGAAGTAAAATTTGAAAGCCCTTATAATTAATTCACATTACATTGATAACAGCAACAGTGGGATATGAGGAGCCGTAAAGTTTAATCCAAGTTTGCTGTAAAGCAGTCCACCATTCTTTTAGGCGACTTGGGTCTGGTTTGTACATTTCAAGTATGTCCAAGCCGGCACTGAAGACACTCTTGGAGCTCTAGAAATACACAGTAAAAAAACCTATTGCTAAGTTATTAGAAAAATTACTGAAGTTAGAATCAACCCCCTACACTTGTTTTGTTCCAGTTGGGTCAAAGTGTTTGATATTTCAGTGAGAAGCTCCAAGTTTAAGCTGTTTACAGGGGGTCTGTTAAGGGTTGCCGTTGCAACCCCAGTTTTTTCGTTAACTGCGACATTAACTAGGGACCCACTGCTTGAATAACTCCTAAAATAATTGGAAATTAAGAGACCACTTCGACGAACACTATTTCTCAGAGCCATTTTCCAGGGAAGAAATTCACAAATACTAATTAAATAAAAATATCTGGTTAATGGATTAGGCAATGAAACCACAATAAAACTGGCAAATTAAAAAATAACTACTGCTTATATGAATATAACCTTTATACCCATAATCTTGTCATTTTCATCAACGACTTACGTAGTTACGTTATGTTATTCTACGCTAACGGCAAAACTTACGTTTCGGTAATAAACAGCCGCCTGCAAAGGATTTTGTACAGTTGGAGACAAAATACTTTGGTCGTCAATGTCACTTGAGTGACATTAAATTGTAAAGCATGCTTTAGGACTGTTAACCTTATTTTTAGCTACTGTCAATCATAGTTGACAAGGTTGTACATATTTTTGATAGAAAGATATAATAGCTGTCATTAATTTGAAATTGTCATTCACTTTAACGTTAAAGCTTGAATTACATTAAAGTGTCAGAAAAGTGACGAACAAAGCATTTTGTCTCAAGCTGTACCTGTACTCACTGTCATTTTTTTAATAAATTTATTTTTGTATGTAATTTGAAATTCGTAACATAATTTCAGCAGTAATAAGTCAATTGGCATTTAAACTATTTTTGACTCAGAAAAATCAAAGGGTAAATTGCAAAATTTCCAACATAAAAGAATATTTTTTATTTAGTGACATTGAGAACCAAAATCTTGCACTTGACTGTATGTAGATACAATGAGCCATGGAAAATAAGTTCCCAAATGTTATTATTTTGCTTAAAAAGTAATAGGTCTGAATAATTTAGATCTTGGGTGATAAGAGAAAAGTTTTAAACCTTTACATACAATTTCATTTATTTGTTTCAGCTTCGCCTTACAGTAATTCACAAAAAAATATCTTAGTTTACAATTCTTTAATGTTAAAAATATACACTCACACAAACACACAACATAATCTGCCATTTGTGCTCTAACCTAAATTGCTACAACATAATCAGTAGAAAAATATCATCTATGAAGTGAATAAAAAATAAATACACGAAATAGCAATATACAAAAACAATTTAATATAGAAAAAGAAAGGAATGTTAATAAAGAACTTGCTTGTTAAAGTCAGGCAGATATCAATTGCACAACCAGTCTCACAAATCCTCCTTAAATGGAGGCACAAATAAAACATTTGGGAAGTTCAAATTGTATAGGTACCTACAAAACCGAGAACAGAAAATCGTAAATGCGTAAAATTTTTGATATACAAAAATGAGTAAATTTAGAAATGTTAGTAAAACTAAGTACCTAATAATTTACAACTCATCTTTTCTTGGTGAGTCATCATCTTCTGTTTCTTCTTCGACAGGCTCGTCAACACCAGCACCGTCAACACCACCGGATTCGATAAATTTAACTAAACCTTCGAATGTTCTTGGACCGTTATATTCAATAACGTTATTCCCACCTTTGGGATAAAATTTCAATGTAGGGAAGCTCGTTATTTTGGTATGTTCAAGTTCATTAGCGGTAGCATCGATCTTCGCGACGACAATGTTCTTGTTCTCTTTGAAATGTTCGCCCACTTTATCATAAATAGGGGCCAACTGCTTGCAATGACCGCACCAGGGAGCGTAGAATTCGACCAAAACGTCTTTGTCTGCGTCGAATACGACACTATCGAAATTACTAGCTACTAAAACTTTAACTGGTTCTTTATCCCAATCTTCAGGAAGATCTTGAGTGAGCAAATGTTGTTTGAGTTTACCAGCGAGGAAATCTTCAACGAATTTTTTAATACTTTCAGAAGACAATTCATCAGTTTCTGGTTTGTATTTGGCCATGTCTTCTTCAAGTTTGATAAGACGGGCTGCCGGAACTTCATCTTTCTTCATTCCGAAGAATTCCAAGATTCTTTGATGATCTTCTTCAGCAGCATCGATGGTGACGAACAAGACTTGTTCTTTGAAGGGCTTGGCAACGGATCTTGCAGCTTCAGCGACCTTCTCAAAGTGATCTTCACCCTTGTTCAAGAACAACAAAAGGTGGCTCTTGATGTCACCACCGAAAATCTTTTGGGCTGTTTCATGGTTGAATTCGACGATGAGGGGCAAAGAGTTACCGGCAACGAATTTCTTGATATTCTTCTCAGTGGCTTCACCTTCAAAAAGAACTTTTCCTTCATCGAACTAGAACAAGTCTGTTAGATTGTAACAAAAATTATTTTATCTGTTTAACCTTTTTGAACAAAACGATGGATCCGCATTCGGCTTCATATTCCTTGTAGACGCTATCTTCAGAGGTAATTCCGAAGGGATAATCGTCAATAGTAGCAGCTGCTGCCAGGAATGCTTTAGCTTTATCAGTCGTTTGATCCTTGAAAAATCCAATAACAGCAACGTTGCTTGCATCGATGAATTCTTTGGCTTCTTCAACAGTTTTGAGTTCTTTGGCTGGTGGCCCAGTTTTCTTCAAAAGCCACGCGACGATGTCATCAGCTTGTCTACCACCGTTATAGTCTATGGGACTTCCGTTTCTGAAGAATTTCAAAGTTGGATAGCCTCTAACTTGATGTTCTTCAGCAAGTTCGGTTTCTTCAGTGGCATCCACTTTGCCTAGTTTAATTTTAGAATCTTGCTCGGCAAGTGCTTTCGCTGCTTTTACATATTCAGGAGCTAACGCTTTGCAATGGCCACACCAGGGAGCATCTAAAACAAATAGGTTTTTTTCAATATATTGTTATTTTCTCTATATGTTTCGCTTCATTGCGTGTGGACTTTTAACCTTGGAACGAACAACGATCGATTACATGAAATGTGTAAAAAAAACATATACTTATACAAATGTCACAGTGAATTTGAACAAATATTATTATTATTTTTTTAAAATACACTAGTTTCTCTGGTACGGGGACAGTCGACGTAAAACTCACTGGATACACTTTAAAAAACTTTTCGTATGTAACCACAGGGTGCAAATGGTAACATGTATATAACATTAAGAACTTGGTTTCAAGCATTTTATAAATGATGTTTAACACTAATATTGAATTCAATTTTATGATGAAAGTCCACATGGTATATTGCACATACAATTACGAACGTAAATGATTACACACCAGTTAGACAGCTTAACTTTACAGGATTTACTACAATAATTCACATTAATTCTATTTATAGTCACTGCTATATTTAACTCATGCACTTTTAATGCCCGTTTGTAGTAACACGACTTAAATGACATGTTTACCATAGTTTTAATCAACTACAGTCGGGCTCCAAAAATTCATTTGAAGATAAAAAAATGGTATTAGTACTACTACTAATACTAGTACTAGTTATACTACTACTAGTTATTAGGAAATTTTGCCTGGTCTAATGATGGATTTACGTTAATTTTTCAATAAAAATCAATTAATGCTATAACTAACCCCAGTGGTTTAAACGCATTATGGAGATAACAATTTATATTCTCTATTAAAAATGAGATGATATGACAAAAACTAATCAAAAAAAGTTCTCAGAACTTTCAAATGTGAAAGTTTTAAAGCTAGTAGGTACAGTTGGAGACAAAATACTTTGGTCGTCAATGTCACTTGAGTGACATTAAATTGTAAAGTATGCTTTAGGACTGTTAACCTTATTTTTAGCTACTGTCAATCATAGTTGACAAGTTGTACATATTTTTGATAGGAAAACATAATAGCTGTCATTAATTTGAAATTGTCATTCATTTTAACGTTAAAGCTTGAATTACATTAAAGTGTCAGAAAAGTGATGACCAAAGTATTTTGTCTCCAACTGTACTAGTAAGTAAAAAATTTCACTTACACTCTTGTGCACAAAAGTTATCATTAAGCTATAAAATTGACAAGTATGAAAGCAGTTGTGCAAAGTTCTCTGTAGCTTAAATTTAATTACTTCCCTTTATATCTGGGATACAAAAAAATCGTTTTTTTCCCACATGAGAATGATTTTACAACGTTGGTGGTTACGGTTTTGCGAAAAAAAATTTGTTTAATGTTGGATTAATTGTTATTCTTCCGCCCAATAATGTAAAAAAAGATTAATTTACCTACACAGAAATTTCAATTTTTCTAGCATTCATTCTAGCTTTCCGTACAAAATTAATACGAGTCAGTTTTAAGATATTCTGTCTTTACTGATTCAAGACTCAAGACTACACGTGTAATTACATCTTATTAGAAGAAAATTATGCAACTCACATTCAGCGTAATATTAATTTTATGAAAGAGTACTTTCCATAGAAATGAAAAAAAAATAGTGTGAATTTGAAAAATGGAATAAGCTAAAAGTATGAAAACTGCATAACTCCCTTGAATTCTTCTGCATATGCTTTCGAAGGGTCAGAGGTGGGTCCACGTCATATTTTCAACTTATTTATTATCACCGAATATGGCTTTGATAAGTAATCTGCTTATCAATTAACTTAATTAAAATTGTCATTAATTCTGGCCTATGGTATTCATCTGAATTGCACCATTCGTATTGAAGTAATAATTGGTGACATTTTTCCTATCCTTCGCTCCTACGCAACATCTGTCTGCACATGAAGTTGATACTAGCAATCTAATAACACGACTGTGCTTAAAGAAAATTCTAATAAACAAAGAAATACGAAACCAAATGAGAAATACCTACGAGTTACCGGCAAACCAACGTAAAACTTTCACACGTAGATGCTCACGCGGCAGCTGAGCTTACGAAGGGTTGTTGACCTTTCATATTAACAAAAAATAAGTGAAGATGAGTAACCGGTCGGGTAATCTTTCAATGACAAAGAATGAAATTATTTTGATAAATGCATTTTAATCAAAAATATTGGGGAAGGTTAACCCAAATGTCATCCGGCCTGAAGTTGGCGACTCAATGTTTTTTATTGCATTAATCCCAATTTCACGCTTTTTGCACAAATACTTATTAGTGATGAAGAACAGTAATTAAATACATGTTTTCGGCAAAAAACCTCGTACTTACAAAACTCCACAAGGATGAATTCGTTGTCGGTGATGGCCTGTTTGAAGTTGGATTTAGTGAGCACTAAAACACCTTCGTCGCTCTTAATTTCTTCACTAGCCCAACCCAGAGATGCAGCCGTTGCAATTAAACAAAAAGCCGAAAGAAGATTCATCTTAATTTTTTAATACAACTCACTTCCCCTATTAACAATCGTCGACTATTCGACAAGCGTGAAGTGAGAGGCAGACGATGATGACACCACAACGTGGCACAAATCGTGGGGTGATCGGATTGGTCGTTCAAAATGACGTTTAGTGACATCTGTGACGTCAAATCGTCAAATCAAAAATAAATCGGGATTTTACCTTGGGCATAAAACAGCGATTTTATGTAATGATACATTCTGATTTTTCCTTCGCATTTTCCGCTGTGAAGTTGCTGCCCGCCTGACTACCAAATATCGACTCGGCTAAAAATATGACTTTTTCATAAACATTGAAGGTTAGTTTTCGCTGAGAGGGTGAGAATTTTTCCTAGTGTTACAATTGAAAGCATTATTGTTTATTAGTTCTCTTCTCAGCCAATTGAAGTGAAAATACCCAATAAATTCTCTTCAGCTTTCCCCTCCGTAAACAAAAGAGACCCCAGCTTATTTTACAACTTAGTAAGGTAGCACATTAACACAAATAAAATTGCTTCCTTTGTAGTTATTTCAAATTTGCGATGAAACATCAGAACCTTTGGATTTGATTTAAGCAGTTTTTATAAAATACTGGCTAGGTCAAGTCAAGTCACATACTTAATTCCTAAACCCAATCCCGGACGTTAACTCTGTCATGGTTTTGTAAAAGTTAAAAGTACAACAATAAAAAGGCTACAATTGTAAAATTCACTTAACAATTAGTAAAATACCTAATTAAAATTAAATTGCTGCTTGTAAATATATCTTCGAAACTGGTTTTTACTATACAGTATGTTCCCGGATTGAGTTTACAGGAGGAAAAAAAAAATATCTTTTATTTTACGCCAAAACTGCTTTACGTGAAACGAGTAAATCTACTTAATTGAAACTTCATTATATTAACTCAGTAGAAAGAATAGTATATTAAAGTACAAGTTGCAGAAGGTATCTATTCAAGTACAAATTTGAAACAAATGAGTGCTTGAAGAACCTTCTGCAACAAGTGCTTTATACTATTTTTTTCTATTTTGCCGCTTTATACAGGGTGTTTCACACAACTTTACGAGGCTTACGCCTAATGTACGCAACCAAATATACAAAAATCACAAAACACTAGATACAAAAAATACACATTTAATTATTTAATTTTTGGAAACCATGACAAACTAATCACTGTTTCATTAATAGCCATAAACTGCAGTTTTTCAGAAACAATTATCACTTGTTCTACCAAGAGACGGCATGAATATGATTCTATTAGTTTATCTAACTTACTCAGTCTCTAAAAATTTTATAATTCTTGAAAGGGTGAACAAGCTAGAGAAGATTATCCAATTCTTCAAAATTTGTAATCGAGTTCGTATCGGAATATGTATTATTAATTGCATCTTACAGGCGCAGGCCTCGTAAAATTATGTGAAACAGCCTGTATCATTTTATAAATTAAAAAACAAAAATTTTATTTTATTTTTCTAGAGAATTTTGCGACGGTTGGTGACATTTATGTGGAATAATTTTAGGCGGCTGTAAAAAATAAAAATAATTCTTATTTTCACATTTGAAAATGATTTGTGAAGAAAGTCCGTCACTAAAATTAAATTAACGCCAACAACTTATTCCAGCACTCAAATGACGTCATTTGGGTGCTGGAATAGACTTATTCTAACACCGAAATAGAAAAAAATTAGTCTAAGTCGAAAATCAAGAGAAAAGTTAACTTTCTTTTCACTGAATCTGAATAATGAAGTTTTAAGTACAGATATGTTCGTTTCAGGTGAAGCAAAAAATGTTTTTCATTTGCAGTTTTGGCGTTAAATCAAAGATATTTTTTTTCCTCTTGTAAACCCAATCCGGGGACATACTGTAAATTTTTCTAATTACTTAACTAAGTTTTTCACGAAGTATAACTTACGTTAAAGTAGGATGTACCTACATATTACAGATTGGTAATTACATATTCAAATGTTTTTTTTTTTATTTAGGTTTTACAAGTTCACAGCAATAATTATAAAAAACAACAATTTGTAATTTTTAAACATTTATGTACCAATGGCATAATCAGGAGATTATGGCCAGCGAGAATATTTAAAACGGGATCTGATTGTACCATAATAATTTTAAAAAATGCTTGCATTTTAGAATGTTATTATTGCATAACACTAATAAGTATCTTGTTTTTTTACACCCTAGAAAGGTTATCTTTATATCAGGATTATTAAACTATTTTTAAATTATTTTGATTAATTTTTCAGTTCTTTGAGAGCGAACTGAACAGAAAATTGTTACTATTTAACATAAAATAATAAAGCACAATTTAGTTGCAAAATTTAACAATTTGAACATTCTCGCTCATCTAAAGTTCTGTTACTTAGAATTTTCTTTTTTACCTAATGTGGGCACTATTTTTATACAATACATAATAAACACTGAATTTAAATTTAATAATTTCATATACTTTTTTGATAAATTTTGTTTATCTCAAAACTGCCAGCAGTAGCAGCTGCTACGATCACTCAATGAGTAGTAATATAAAATATAATTAAAATAGGTCAAAATTTATTTTTAATTTTTGAGAAAAACTGGCAAACGACTCAGCAAGTCAGTTGTTTAGTTTGTTCTTTCTCTTGAGAAAATATTTTTCAGATGGAAGATGAAGACTATAAAGTGTCCTCAGAATTATACAGTGAATTTAATTATGAATCATCCTCAAAACCCATGATAGATAAAAACAGTAAGTTTAAAAAACAATTTTTTCTGTTTAACTTTCATTTTCTTTAAATTAAGATGTGGTATCAAAATTCAAGTTCAAATTTCCACCACCACCCCCAGAAGTGGATTCAGACGGTGACTTAATAGTTTCCCGAAAAAAGTCTAAAGAAAAAACTGGGATTATTGAAATCGGTAGGTAAACCATCTCCATGAAAACATTTAAAAAATGCACTTTGTAGAACACAGTAAAAGTACAGTTCTTGGTTTGGTGGGATTACAAATATGGCGAGGAGCGCTTTTACTTGCCGACTGGTTATTACATAACTCCTCAAAGTTAAAAAAAAATCACTACATTTTGGAATTAGGATCCGGAGTCGGATTGAGTAGCATAGTCGCAGGAATATTCACTCCGGTTTTTTGCACTGGTAAGCGCTAATATTTGCTCAACAAAATCAACATCATGCAAATATTTTAAGTTTCTTACAGATATTAATAAAGGCGGATTATTGAAACTTATCAAAGGGAATGTATTACGAAATGTACATTTAACCAAACATCCAATCACAGTCTTGGAACTGGATTTTATGTCCCAGGTGCTTCCCCGAGAAATCGTCACTTCAATTGAAAAAATTCCAATCGTAATAGCGGCAGATGGTGAGTGATTATTTTTTTGTTGGAAAATTTTAATTGATTTTTTCAGTTGTTTATGACGACGTTATCACTCAGGCCTTTGTTAAAACCGTTGGCCACGTTTTATCCAAACCTCCCAAAAGATCTGTGTATGTTGCGTTAGAAAAACGCTTTGTTTTTACAATTGCTGACTGTGATGCTGTTGCACCGTGTTACGACTACTTTCTAGAATGTCTGGAAAAGCTCGAGAACATTCAGAAAGAAGAAGTTCCGTTGGACTTTCCACAATATTTTCATTATGATCGAGTCAAGGAGTTAGTCTTATGGAAAATAACGTCAAACTTTGACGAAATGAACTAATATGTACAATATTACCGTGCAGTATATTAACACAATACATTGTATAAATACAGTTTTAACATTTCAATATGTAAACACGTTATTTTAAAACAAATATAAGTTGTCGATTTGCCCTTTGCTCAGTAGGTGTTCTTTCCGCATTTCTTTATTTCGTAATTGTTGGTCTTGCTCTTTTTTAAGAGGCTCCATTGATTCGCCTAAAATAGTTACTTAAAATAATACACAGAAACAAATGAGTACATACAAAGAATATCTTCGCCATTGAAATATAGAACTGTTACTTGGTTCGTAAATTTGATCGATTTTGTGTTTTTAGTGTAATACTTGTATGTGCAAGCAAATTCATCGTCCATCTTTTCAGCTGCATCATCTTTTCCTTCAGGATAATATTCCATGGTTAACGGAAGTTCCTCATCAGTAATATTACTAACGTTTTGCGACTATAAAGAAGTGTTAATTTGGCACCAATAGGAAACGCACAGTTTACACAATATTCCTCCATATTATTTTTCAGCATGCTGGAACTCGTGCTTGGTGCATTATTTTCACCTTCGTTATTTAGCGACAACGTTTTAAACTTCATCAGACAGCTTTCTAGCTAAGCAAGACAAATCTGTTATACTTACAGAGTATGGAGAAAGCAGTGTTACCCTTGCAGTACCTTCGCTTAAACCTTCATGTTGATTTTTTAAAATGTTTAATCTACGGCTTTTACGTAAATTGTCTTCGGATTTTGCATTCGGTTTCCCGTCTTTGGTGCTACCTTTGTTAGTGTCTAATTTTACTGACTTAACCTGGAGTACTTCTAATAAATGGGGTTGATGTAAAGGAAACAAGAGAAATGGTAAGTACATTTATTCTCACCAGGTATATTAAAAAACTTATTTTTTTTACCATTCTTCTTGTTTCTGTTACCAGACATTTTGAATTTTTTGCCGAAAGATGCACTGTCAAAAGAAACGAATTTTGACACGTTTTTGAAGTGAAGAGCGGTAATACAATTTTCGCCTACTCCAAAACCGGAATACAAAAAAATATGCACTTCAGCCACCGAAGATATTAAAAAATAAAAAGTAAACGAATAAAAAACTTATTAACTGTTTTCAACATAAAATTCAAACTGGAATATCCTCCATGAAAGAATATGAGTTTAAACTGAGCAAAAACTGTTTCAATTCTTCAGTTTTTTTATATTACGGCATAATTACTATGTAAATCCTAATTTTAAAGTGTTTCATTTAAAACTAATTGTATCAAAAACTCTTTAGGTACATGGAGTTAATATTTCGTTACTCGTACGTACTTGAAAAAAACAATATAATTAAAAAAGTAAATAACTTACAATATACATAATATTAAAAACTACAAGGATAAATTGAACACGTATTACTAAAATATACAGCACTTAGGGAAATAATTAACATTAAAAAATGTGCCACGAATACGCCGCCAATTTTACAATTTTGGATTCATTCAATTTCCTATTTGTGCAAAACTGAACACTTAATATGACAGTGTGAAAAGAAATTACACTAAAACCACGCCAAAGCGTATCGCTTAAAAATCCAAATATTAACTAATGAATACACTTGGTATGCTTTAGTTAAATATACATATCCCTATAAGGATGGTTTAAAAATTTACTAAAACGAACAGATGACAATTAACATCTTAAATTTTAAAATAAAATCGTGTAAGAAAATAAAAACAGCCAAGATTTAATTGCCATCAAGCATTGAAAAGAAAGAAAACAATTATAGGGTAAAAATTATTTGACTAGAAGGCCAATTTTCTAAGGCAGTGAATCATTAAAAATAATTACAACCTAAAGCTAGCGAAAAGCCTTTGATGATTAAAATGCAGACTTTAAAAATTAGGTATACAAGTCAATAATTTATCAGAAATAGTGTCCGGCTATTTCAATACTTTACAGTCTTCCTATACAAAAACTTCAACGGACAATAAAATCATATCACACAAATAATACATACTAGCTGGCATTGCTTTTTTGGTCTTTCAACGAGAGGGAAATGCGCTTCCTGGTGGTTTGTTCACCTCCGACCGATTTCCTCCGAATGGGAGTCTCCGACGGTGTTGGGGTCCCTTTTCTCCGCTGCATCCCCACATTCCCAGTCTTCCTTCCCTTGCTAGTACTCGGTTTATCGCTCATCTGTACGCTCCCATATTTGGACCAATTGTCAATTTGCGCTTCCCGGGACTCCTTCAGGATATTGCGAATGGCTCCTGTCTCACCCACCATCTCCTGCAGCTTTTGGATCGTCGTGTACAAACTCACAGCACTGACCAAGCCAAAATCAAACAAACTCCCCATATGGAGTACAAAATTCTTGTAGAGATTTTTCAATAGCAGTTCTTTTCCCTTGTGCTGAACGAACATTTGGCAAGCTAATGGTATCTGGCAGTCGCCGACAAACCCGTATTTCATCACGTGCAAATTCCACATCTTCATCAATTCCTTCTCGCCCTCATTCACGTCGGTGAACTCGTCGATCATCATCATAGTCTTGTTGCGCAGCCACTCGGGGTCGTTCTCGCCCTCTGAGTCCACATCCATCTCCTTGGGGTAAATAGGCAAGCAGGTGGTGGTATGATGGTAGAGGCGGTTGTGGCCGGTGATGAAAGGCCTCTGGCCGTCGTACTCGCAGTCGTCGAGTTCGAGGAACTCGGAGAGGCTGGGTTTGGCCCGCTTCGGGTGACACACCAAGATGTGGGTCACTGAAGCCCTGCGGACGGGGCCGTTGCGCGAGAAGGCGCATATGGTGGGCTGCAAGATGAGATCGTGGGGCGAGCCGGTGTACGAGCCATCGTACAGCTCGTTGATGGCGACGTCGATGCGGGCCCCCACAGAGATAGGGACGTAGGTGAAAGTGAAGCGGGAATGACAGAGTTTCAGGTGCTTCAACAAGGTGTACAGCTGGTCCGAATTTATGCTGCACCAAGGGCAGTGGAGGTCCTCGCAAGCTTCAGTTTGCTGACGCGAATTGTTGTTGTATACAAATTGGTACACGATTTGAAGTTTCTCCTTATTGTCGCTGTTGTTTACTACTGGAATATTTTCTTTGTTTTCGCTGAGAGGGTAGAGTTTGGGACGGTCGACGAACCGAGCGCAAGCTTCCGGGGACCAGTTAAGCTTAAATTTTAACAACGCGTCCCCTTTCATCATTAAATTGATATTGCCGCAGGTGTCGATGATATCGTTGCCGTTTTCCCAACTTGAGTGTTTTTTAGGGGAAGATTTCGTAAGTGAGGTAAAATCTTGAAGTACAACGTCGTAATCACCGTCAGCTAAATAGCACCGATTGTATTTATCGTAAACGGTAAGCTCAGCTCCGTAAATTTTTTCATTGATTGTGTCCAACGTGCCGTTTGATTTACGTTTTTTTAATGCGGGTTCTTCCTCCTCGGAATTAGATTTCTCAGGGAGAATTTTAACGCGAAATAGAAATATATAAGATTTTGCTAAAGGCCCATTTGAGGGATTGAAAGATTCTGTTGAAACACTAATGGTGGGGGCTGTTTGAGGCAGTTGTTGTTCATCGGGATTTACGGGAATTTCGGCCGTTCCCAGTGAAATTTGCAAACTAGGAGCTGAGCTATCTTTACGTTTTTTGTGGTTTATTTTTAAAAGAACAGTTTCAACCTGAGCAGTTTGAGCATTAGTATCAAGACTCTTATCAGTGAATCCTAAGAATGTTATGTTTATAAAACCTGGTTGGATTGTGGAATGATCTTGCTTTGAAGTTACTTTTTCTAGAAGTGAGTCTACTTTGAAATTGATGCGAGATTTATGGCTTCTTGACATCCGATATCGCATGTAAGTCAGAGTTCTATTTAGAAAAATTGGCTGCAATAGAAGTATGCTTTAAATTTAGTTTTTTAATCTAATTTCAGTTGTTACTTACAGAACACATATTCCTTGTTCTTAGGTATCTATAAATCTGGGTGGGTTCTGTGAAGAATAGTGTTTATATTTAATCTGTGTTTTCCCAAGTATGGGGTCAAGTAACTTACTTTCAAATGCTTGTAGAAATAATTCATGATCTGCTTGGATGTGATCTATTCTTGGATTCTTTGCAGACTCGAGGTCTTTATCACGTTTCTTGGGAGGCATTTTAATTTATATTACAATAATAAATAATAATAAACCCGCGAAAACAACGTTGAGTTTGGCGTTCCTATTTGTACTAATTTTTTGACAGAATTGACAGCTCTCAAAGGCTGCCAATACACCTTTCAGCGGGAATATTCAAATTATCTGTAACTGTACAGTTAATAAAGAAGCATAAGTAAGTTACTAAAGAAGTTAATAACGAGAAAAACCCAAAGCATGATAGAAATAAAACGTTTCCTTTTTTTAGAACATAAAAACTATTTATTTGCTTTATAATAATCACACAATACAACTGAAAATCTTAATTAACACATAGCAAATGAGAAATCATTTGTAGTTTTTATAAAAATTAGGTTATATTACAGATTTGTTGATGTGATACAGTTAACATTAAATCACTAAAAAAGCAATTTTTGAATATATAAACGTGTTTGGAACTTAGTGTCAACTTTACCAAATCAACACACATCACAAATATTGAGTTCATCACTTGAATTCAAAGCAGTTATGCTAACAATATCAATGATCAATATCACAAAAGCAAACCTACAATAACATACTAAATTCCATATGAAAAACTAAAAGTTTGAAAAAAATATATTGATTCCCTTTTAAGTCATGATGCATGTTAAAGATTAATGTAATCTCTGCCCATACATAAAAATTAAATTAAACCTGTTGATCTCAATACTGTTAGCTTGGCTGGCTTGATAAAGTCAAAAGTACTGCCATTTGCCTAAAACTGCGTCTTTAATTGCATCTACATACTGTGCAGGCACCCAGTATATCCAATATCTTGACGCTTCTGTAGGCCCTAGTTGTAAACCCTTTAAAAAGTTTTTGTTAAATCAAACTTATTCAATGTTGATAATTACCAATATGTGATATTCCTCATGCCCTTCAATTGACTCAGAAACTATGCTTTTAATTGATCCCATGGGCAGTTTTTCAGTACGTTCCTTGGTACTGAGCCACAATTGGTCACTTTCTAGTTTAAATGTCAGTCTGACTTTACCTCCATGCTTATTAAGCATACCTGACAATGGCAGAGGGGGCAAGCCTTCCTGCAAATAATAAGATTAAAAAACCTTTCTCTTATTTTTATACCCACTTTTATGTTTTTAATTCCTGGCATGGCATCTTCAGGTACACCTTTATCTAAAACTTTCCTATGAATTTTTTGTTTACATAGTGGTTCCTTCACAGTGGCTGCTTTCTCCATTTCTACAACATCCTAAGAAAAACAATATATTTTTTTGAAATTCATAAATGAGTCAGCTATTTACTTGTTTACTAACTGAAGACACAGCCAAAACATCATTCAAAGTAGAACCTACTAACATAATTTTAGAACCTTTTGTAATTCCAGCAGTACTTAAAGTTTGATTATCTTGCAATAATCCCTTATACATTAATTTCTGCATAGAATCAGGAATTCCTACAAATTATAAAAACGTGAATAAATTGAATCACTTGGCCTAGTACGTACCTAAAAGACCCTGTAGTATTTTTTTAAAATCAGCAATGGTAGTGTTTGATGGCGCACTGACATCGTATTTTTTTTTGTTATAAATTATTTTAACTTCTATTTCTTCGCTTCCTTCCTCATTTGATTTACATTCTTTCGTTTCACTGTCTTCGGTTTTAGGAATTTTACATTCTGAAGGCTCGTTTAACTTATCACTTTCGTCTTTGGTTATGTTTTCCTCAGAAATATTTGAAATTTTGCTATCATTTTCGCTAGCTGAAATAAATAATAGTAAATTTCCATTTCAGTAAATTATTACAAGCTCACAAAAACCACGCTTCATATTTAAATAGTCAGAATGACAATTTTTTGGATAAAAAGAACGTATGGCAGATAACTTTCTTGTTTGACAGATAATGACTTGCAAGAATTTCGACAAAGTTAAATCACATATTAGGAAATTTTTCGGAACTGCAGTTCACTGAACAAAGGGCTTCAAATTTATATAAAATATACTAGACAAGAATCGAATTAATTTGAATAAATGGGACTTTAATGTGAGACTTACCTACACACTCCATCTTGAAATGAACACCAAAATGTGACACGAGTGAGGTAAGAATTGTACTAGATGGAGTACAAAAACCACGAATGCACGTGCTTGGTTTCGATAAAATCGGCAAAAAACGTAAGCTTTTGTGAAATCCGTTACGGGAAAATGCCCAAGTAGCAAATTTTTTTGTCAATATTTATGTTGGCAATTTGCCTAAAACATGTGTTCAATTTGACATTTACACGCGCGGTAAATTCAAAAAATTAAACATGGAAAGGATTTAGCATTATTTTCTTTATTAAAAATTTATCGATAACAATAAGGTGATCAAAATAAATAAGTGCGTTCAATAATTATTTAAAACATCATTTGGTATGATAAATTATGACTGCAATCTAAAAACATAGATATAATAGAACTTTGGCTACAGAGTATTCAAGTGTACGACTAAGTTTTGCTAAAACTACGGACAATTTACAATAAATGGCACTTTATTAGTAGATTCATGAAAGAAGTCCTATTAGATTCTTTCATTTTGGAAACATAAAATTCAAACATATTATCACAATGGGGCAATTTTAAAGCAATAATGAAAAATAACGCAATCGAATTATCTAAACCTATTGCAGATTTTTACACTGTTAACAAGACCAATTAATATAAACATAGATTAATTTAATTAATTTTGTCATTTCTTACAACCCACTTGTGACTTATTAGAAATAAAATTAATGGATAAATATGGTAACAAAATACATTAGGTAAAACCAGACTAGCAAAAATTAATATGAGAAGAATTATTGGGACTTCATTATGTTGAAGTTTGACTAAATTGGCACTGCAAATCAGACTTTTCGAGAATTTATGTTTTAGCTGCCACTGTAGGGGGGGGGAACTATTACCCATATTCTGACTGAACAGAAAGGCTGAATTGTCCTCGAGTGATTTGTGTTCCATGATACCAAACTCTCGTGTCTACCAAGACTAAAATAATTTTTTAACATTCCCAATTGAGTGTTTATTGCTTAAATAAACTACCTGCGTCTCCAGGTTCAACCAAAAATGAAAATTGTGAACAAGAATCTTCACATTCCGGTGGTGGAATCAGATGCCAGGTTTTTGATCCCTTCAACTGAGCTTGCCACATCAGTCTATTAATAAAATCAAGCTAAAAAATTAAAATGAGACTGCGTTTTTTCTAAAATAATTTAAAACTTACATGCATTGTGGCACCATCATCATATCCCATGAAAACGTATTCTTTAGATGGAATTTCGCAAGTTTCTGGTAAAAAGTGAGGTTTGGGATAATACTTTCTCATTTCGGCTAATATTTGTGGATGGCAGTTTCCCCTTTAAATATTTAATAGCTAGCGATTACAGTATTATAATAATTAGTTTAATTCTTACCACCCTACATACCAAGATTTTTCACCTGGTTTATTTTGGACCCTTGCTTCACTCATTTCGAAAACATCACGAATTGATATAAAATTTGACTTAAAGTGAAGAAACTGGCATTCTTCGTCGACACTTTTGTAAGAGTCTGATATGCTGTTGTACAATTCTTTGAAAAAATGGAAATCAAAATACTTCATTGCTGGCCAATGAAGAAAAGCTTGTTTTATTATGATTGGTCTTGAACTGTAAGCATATGGGGCGAATTCTTCTCGCGTTACATTCTTTAGCACAAGAGGTTCATTAACATCTTTACAAAAGTTACAGTTAGATACTGGTCTTGTAGCTTCCCAAACAAAATAATTGTTTGGGACTATACACCGCACTCCTAGGAAATAATTAATGGCACTTGTAAACAGTCCATATTCGTAAGAAGTTGCCAACAACAACGCCAGCAATAAAAATGCTATAAATAAAGCTGAATTTGTGTGTTTTGAACATTTGGGTAGGCAAGCATTTTGGAGTTCTTTTGTACTGAAACCAGACTTTATGAATTCTCTGTTCAAACCAAGGAATATATGCTTAATTTCTTCAACTTTTTTGTTTTGTTTGTTGTTGTTATTCATTGTGGAAAACTACATTTTGGTGGCGATAAGTAGTGTTTTTACACGAACGTCAAATTGACTTTTCTGACATGTGTTTATATGACGTAACATTCAAGACGCCAACATCGGCACAATAAAAAGCGTACCTAAATCGAAATGAATTACATTTAGAGTACTTTTTAATCTAAATTTTGATGCAGTTTGGGTTGAAAATGAATTTAAAAGTGTGTTAACGTCAATATTTTTTGATCTCGTAATTATTTACAAATTTAATAAAATTATTATTTTTTATTAGATTGGTGGTGCTGTTGATAATTGCTTGACGTTCTCATAAGTGTCATAACCTTAAAATTATTAATCAATTAATAAAAATAAATCCAACAGTCATGTCTGACATAACATTTTCAGCCAAAGCCTATTGTAAAATAATATTACACGCGGCGAAGTACCCTCATTGCTCCGTAAATGGAGTTTTATTATCGAAGTCGTCGGCAGCTAAAAGTAAGGAAATAGAGTTTGTGGATGCTGTCCCCCTTTTCCATATCGCCCTTAATTTAACACCAATGGCTGAGATTGCCTTGATGCAGGTTTGTTAAACTGGTTAAATTATATTTGTACAAGCACTAGCGCTAATTTCTATTTTAAAGATTGACGAACTTGCTTCACAAAAAGGGCTAGTGATATCGGGTTACTACACTGCTTTCGAGAATTTGAGAGAATGTTCTTTTGAAAAAGCCAGTCATCGAATATCGGAAAAACTACCTTCGAATTTTCCATCACCTTGTCTCGTTGTTGTAAATAATTTTTCATTTGTGTTTTTCTTAAAAGAAAATGGTAATTTTCAGGTTGACAACTGCAAACTGGGCATTAATTTGGATAACATTGCTTTAAGAGTGGCGCAGTTCATAGATGGTAGTTACAAGCCATCAGATACAAATCGCATTTGTTTAAAACCAGACAGAACATTGGATATCTGTTCTAATCTTTTAGAAAGGAATGAATATGAGCTAATTGATTTTGATAATCATTTGGACAATATTAGTTTGGACTGGATGAACCCTCAGTTGAATGCGGAAATAGAAGATTTGGTTGGAAGGTTTAATTAAACTTGAAGTTAACAACCAGACGTGCTGCAGGTATTACAAGGCCACTTAAACCAGTTTTGAGGCATTTACATTCTGTATTGTATTTGTTTTTTATTTATTGTTGCGAATAAAGTATTGTCTAGAGTTTATACAACACTTAAAAGATTCATTGCAATAAACAAATTGATAAAATGATTTTTATTACAAATAAATACCTGAAACGAAATAAGTTTTAGAAGCTTTATCAAAAAAGAAATATCGGAAATGAAACAAAACTTTTTAATTTTTTTCTTTATTAATACTTTGGTAAATTATAACATTTCTATATCTGTATGACCAAGCATTGTCACTTCACATTAGAAAAATGTGTTTAAAATTTAATAATATAATTTAAGTTGGATTGGGACGCGGATTCATATTTACATTGTAGGTATATCACTTTTTGTGGACCACTGATTCATTATTGATAATGAATTTCTTCTAAGTGTGAATTGACAAGGTATTTTTAAGGTCTGTAGTATTAAATATATAATAATTCAAATATAAAAATAGCAACTCAAATAAGGGCACTTCTACATTATATTGCGTGGCTATTTTTTACATTATTTGCACAATAACGTGTGAAGAATAGAATTGTAAATGTAAAAAAAAACAGAGTGAGTGCATTTATGCCTCTAGTACAAAGCGTCATAAATACAATAATAAACGTTATAAAATTATTTTGTACTCTTGACTTTAACATCTGTTTACAGCAATTCTTGATTGTTTCCCTATATCACATAAGAAAACAGCGAATGTAAAATTATGGTACTTCAAAGATAAATAAGAAAGTCGTATTTAAAGACCATAAAATCACCTTCACTGATATTTTATTCCTTTCTGCCTTGTACTTACTTTTACAATAAGTACCAATTTCTCCGTAATAGTGTTTGACTACTAACTGATAATTATTATTTTTGTGTACGGATTTCAGTTTATAAAATATGGTATACATTGTTATCAAAAATTATGAAACCAAGCTTTTTTTGAACCATTTGCCTTCAGAAAATAATAATAAAAATTAAAGCGCTATAAAAATGTGATCGTGTTTTGGGCATGAAATTTTGTTTTGGCAATTTTTTTCAAAACATAAAAACTATTTTCTACAGAGATTGAATAAAATGATAAAAAGGTTTTATATGGATTTGAAAAAATTAAAAGTTCGGCAGAATCGAAAAAGGAAAAAAAAAATTCAAAAAATTTTATTCTTGAGAGACGACACATTTTTATAGTACTTTATCATTCATCAATTAGATTTTTTTAACAAAAAATGTTTCAAATTAATGGTTTAAGCAAAAAACGTATGGTTCCATACATTCTGTTTACTAGGTAGAGACATAATGCAGGTATATGACGGGGTATTACTTATATATCAACATTGCTAAAAATAACAATTTTTGTTGCTGATGTAAAAAAATATCACTATTATCACACAAACCAATAAAAATTTATTACTTAGCATTGCTTTACTGCTACCAGTTTTTAAATTTTTGAATGGTATTTTAATAAAGTGGCATATTTTTATTACATAATTCCATACACATAAATATAGTTATAGTGCAGTTGTTTAATTATTAAACTGCACAATAAATTATGATAACAAATGTGTACATTATTGCAATAAATCTGGCGACCAGCGCCATGAACAACAACCTACTTCGCTAGTAAAATATGTATTTTATCACTATATTCATTTGTGCTACTTAATTATTTTCACAAAGCTTGGTTTTGAGCATGCTATCTCTAATTCCAGTGTGGAAAAAGTCATTGCTCTTGTTAACATTAAAATATTCATCATTATAAACATGTAAAGGTTTTTTTTTTAATTTAGTAAAACAACTTTGCATTGGACTTACAAATCAGAATGAGTTACCGTCAAAAACAGAATAATTTTTTCAAGTTTAACGAACTTATTGAGCCCAATAAGTTGTAAAAAGATCAGCAAAAAACTACTACTATTAAATTGTGTTTTGTTCACTGTATGAAGCTTCAACAAATCTGATATGAGACTGATTTAATATAGGTACTCGTCGGTAAAGTTACTTAAAAAAGCTCCGATTTATTTGTGTTGTTTTACTTTATTTTAATAGATTATTTGTAAATATACTCGCAGGTGTATATATAAAACGACTCTTACGATGACGTCACTACTTCGCTATATGTTTGACTGAATGATGTCTTTTTGGCATATTTAACAACAGTATTATTAATAAAACTGTAAACTATGTCAACAAATTTGCATGTAATTTTTGGTATTGATTGGAAAGTACAACCAAATACTCGTCATTTATTCTGAAAAAAACAAGTTCTAATTGAAGCATATAAAAAATAATAATGAAATATTTTGAATAAACCTGACATTACTTAGGAAGGTAAATACGCTTGTAGACGTATTATTTTATTGAAAATAATTGTTGTCACCGTGAATTTTTCTCAAGTGAAAATAAAAGAAAATCCTAAATAAATGGTAAGAAATGCGACTGCGATGCAATATGTAAATGGACGAATTTTTAACTCCGTCATAATAAGTAACATCTATTAAATAATTTATTAAAAATGATTGTAATTATAGTTTGTAAAAAAAATCAGTCATCAAAATGGGTTGATGATATGATGAGTTACATTATACCACATGTTTTTTCTACGCCCCTAACGTGGATCTACTCCTCTAAACACGACACGGATGGAATATAAGCAGTGATTCCTCATAATATATAAGCACGAAGCTTCTAGTGGCCAGAGTGTATATAAATTCTTTATTCAAAAATCACAACCAACAAAAATTTTGCACCCTTTTTAACCTCCTGCCATGCGCATCAAAAAACTACCTTATCCTCTAGAATTTTTTAGGAGTTTATCCTCTTGTGGCGAGGGCTATAAATCAAAATCGTCTTCTTTCACAGCCAGAGGTACCGCGACTGTTCCTCTACGTTTCGGAGATATTGGAGGGCTTGTTTGAGGGGTGGTCGGAGCTGTAAGGGTTCCAGAAACACCTATGGAAGATATATCTACGCGGGAACCGGTCCGAGATGGCGGAGCTGAACCTGAAAATATCTCTGTTAAAGTTCAAACAGTGTTGTAATACTGAAAACTAGTGCTGCTAGACGTAAAAAAGTGCACAAGAAGAAGTTTTATCTCTCACCATCACAACATATATGTATAGTGCACCTGTATAGCTGCGAAGTCCTGCGGGACCCGAGCGAGGTCTGGTGCTAGTACTAGCAGCGCTAGTGTTACTTGGACTTCGGGACATTTCAGAACGCGATCTTGTACTTCTACTCTGTCGCCTCGAACGTGGCTGATGGGCCGCTGGATTTTGATTTTTTGATCTGCAGATTCCCGTTGGACATTCTTCACCCAAAGCACATCTACCTTCACAGATCGATCGAGATTGCAGCAACTCCTCGTAGTTATTGAGCATTAAAGAACATTGTTCTCTATCTATATTTACTAAAGCTAAACTTGGATATCGCTCTTTGAGACGGCGGCGCTCCTGTAAATTTACCCTTTTTAGTATTGTGCTTAATACTCTCATTGGACAGTAAAGAAAAGTAACGAGCGGTGAGACCACTCGCGAAAATATGGATTCAACAGGTTATTTTCTGTTACATTATTAAACACAAATTACAACGAAAACAGTGATGTTTTTGTTAAAATTCCGTTTTCATTAAAATTTTAACACAGTAACCCGGCACCTCCACCATTATTACGCCTCGATGATTAAAATTTTTCAACCCTGTATGAAACAAAATTAAATTTAATATTAGAATTAAAAACTTTCTATTAGAATTATGTGGAAATTCTGAACAATCATGAACAAAAGGTTGGCACGTTGAAATCCCACGCCTCACATGTGAGTTAATTGTGGTTTACGATTTCTGGTTAATTTCAGTAGTTTCTAATTTACAGGAACTCACAGTGTAAATTTTAACAGACCGCACAAACTAACCTCATTAATTTGGGTTATCTTACGTGGACAAGCGTTTGAGTTTTACGGTTTTAGAAATTATTTGTCAATACTAGCCTAAGTAAATATGATTTTATCCTGAGTTCTGTTTAAGTAACACTTTACGAATTTAGGATTGAATAACAGGAGATTAAAACGTGTTGTACTTAGCCATTGTGTAAGCAAAGCTTTATGTATTTTGTATTATGTTTAATAAAGTAAGTGGGGTTTATTCCGCAAATTGTTTGGCTCAGAAGAAAGGTTTTGATTGTTTTAAAATAAAAACTGAGAGAAATTAAATTTGCAAACAATTTTTAGTTGAAAAATAAGAGAAAGGTGATTTTTAAGCATCTATTAAAGCAAAAAATGTTAACAATTTAAATATTAACTAAAGACAATTTTTTTTTCTACGAAAATCCAAGAAAATCGCATAATATACAAGTCAACTGTTTAATTTAATAACGTCTTATTAAAAGTACTTATAAAGTTTAATTAAAATTAATGTTGTTACAAGTCAAATATTGATGAAACCAAATTTAATTGAATATCCGTCTTATACACGAGAATTTGTGTTAGAATAGACTTACTGTGCTGTTAACAAGTTATACAAATTAATATGTAAGTAATGTGTTTTTATTGTCGTTATTTAAAGGTCTTCTAGCATACGTATGGTGCACATGAAAAGCACATAAGCGTTTTTTAAATGTCCTTAGTTTGGATTTATGAATATGGCAGCTATTACAGAAAGAAATGTTTTTCTTATTGCCAAATAAAACAGTAAAATTGTTGTAATAATGCCTCTTAAGAAAACAAACAATTATTTTTCTTGTAAACTGATATGCAGGGTGAATAAAAGTATGGAACCAAGCGTTGTTTCAGAAAATAATAATTAAAAAAAATAATAGTAGGTATGTAATCGTGTTTTGAGAATGAGATTTTGTTTAGTTTTTGAGTTTCGCGATTTTTTGTCAAAATGGCAGAATTTATATGAATTTTTTTTTCAATATAAATTAACCTTTATATAAAAAAGGTTTTATAATGGGTTGTTTTAAAAAAAAATGCAGAACTCGAAAACAAAAGAAAATTTCGAAAAATTTTATTCACGTTATTTTATTTGTCACATTTGTATAGTATTTACTTTATCACTCAATTAGTTTTTTCAAAAAATGAATTGTTCAAGCGAAAAAGGTTTGGTTCCATACTTTTTATTCACCTGGTATGTACCTACTCTATTTAATGGGTTATTTAAAAAATCAATACTTACATTAAATTTACTTCTATAAACAACAATTTTTTGATCAGAAAAAAATATTATAATTCTCGACTAGATCAATAATACATATTTTCAATGACTTGCAATCTGAAAAAAATTAAGATAGACGGTATGAATAAAAAAAATGTTTACTCCAACTACAATTCGCTAAAACTATGACAAACTATTACTTTTATTGTTACACATTAGGCCTCGAGCTTCCATGTTACATGTTTATAACTTATCGCTTCTAAAATTGTTTCAGTACACGTTGCTCTAGTTAATCAGTCCATGGCAACACCAGGTACGCTGGCTAAACTTATTCGTTTTATCGTAGGTATAACTTTTTCGTTTAAGCAAAATAATAAAATAAAGTCTAACATCATTTTTGTGCCCTATATCTAAAACTGAATTCAAATAATGTCTTTCAATATTATCACTTCGTTGACAAAAGGTATGCAGGATGTGTCAGCGAATAATGAATGGTATGAATACGGTTTTCTACCTAGAATGCACATTTACTCAGACTTTATATTTAATCGATTGTGTTTCAGATTTAAATAATTTTCATAAACAGCTACCCAGATGTAGAGCGAAATATTCTTATCTGGGACTCACAACATATTTAAATCAGGAAATACAACTGGAGTTATTCTCGAAAAAATGATGAGTTATCATTTACGGGTTTGTCGCTGCACGATTAATAACAGAATTTAGAATTACGAAAAATTTTTACCATAACAAAGTTTCAGGTGTTCTGCTATTACACCTCAGAGAATTGTGTATTTTTATTGCATTTCCACAAAAACGTGTCGTAAAAAAACAGCACATCAAAAATGTAATCGCTCCGTAAACATTCCTCTTGTTGCAAGAGAAATAAATGTACCGAACTTTTTTTAGAAACGATAATAACACATCAGCCTTTATTGAAATTTTTAAAACCTTAAAAGCAATTTGTTTTTATAATTATGCTTTACTGTATAATCCATAATCCGTATTTCTTTATACCTACTGTATAAAACCTGTTTATCATCTACATGCAACTTCCATTACTCAAAGTACTTAATTTGCATTCTAGTTTCATAAGTCAAAATCACACACCCTGAATCATTTTCATTTCAATTTTGTGTGAGATTAACTTTATTGGTTGGTTGATTGATTTTGTTCTGCATTGCGTGAGGCATAGAAAAATTGTGCCCTACCTAATTAAGGCGCTCCTAGGAGAAACACCCTAAGTAAATACGCAAAACGCAAATTAGGATCAACACCTGATGCCACCCGAAATATTTTTTTGTCAGTGGAGTTAAATAACTTAACTCAAGGAAATACCGGTAAAGTTTAAAACACAAGTCTGTTCTTCACTTCACAAAATAATAGTTAACGCCAATAATAATTAATTAATAAACCAGTGGTTCACAATTTTTGAACATATCATACATATTCTTACAAAAATCCAACTGAAGAAAATCCTAAACTGCCAAAAAGATCTTTTAAAATGTTGTCTTTGCTAGGAGTAATCAATCTACATTAGTAGAACACGCAAATCTTTTTTTTTATCTTTTGGTGTCTAGGTTAGCTATTACAAGAAAAGAAAAAAATATTTGAACTTGACACATAATGATAAAAATTATAGGCATACAAATTTATATATTTTTGATAATTTGACACGCAAATACCGTTGTCAAATCATAGAAAAGTAGAACACAGGATTTTCAAATCAGATAAAATTGTTTTGAAAATGTGTTTTGCGCAAACATTTTCTAAATTATTCAGGAGATTGATAAAGTGTGTTGCCGATGTAGGTTGAGTTCTAGTTAGGTGAATTTTTAATAAAAAAATCGAAAATAATTTTAGTCGAACCATTATGAATGTTCGTGCGTTGGAAACAATCTAATATCGCTTTGCGTTAATAAGTATTTTAAATAAGGAGAAATTACGTTGTTGTAATTTATGCTATAGTAATAACGATTTTATTTTGTGAACTGGTTTAGACGTCAGAGGTGATTCTTAATTAAACAAATATTCAATAGTTAATTTTTATTTTCACAAAGGATCTGATAATATTCGGCTGCGTCTGCTTGTTTTGCCCTCTTAGCTACACCAATCAGTGCTATTATGAAGTTGCTGAAACAGTCTCAATTCAATACTTTGATGTTGAGATTCAGCACGTTTGATACTGAAAGTTTGCCTTTGCGTTTGTGTTTGACCATTATCATTTAGGTCCGACAAGGAGAGTTAATGCGGTTAGAAATTTAATTACGATCAAGTAAATGTTGTTAAATTAATTGTTAAAATTACCAACACGATAGAAATTTGTTTATGGACAAAAACTGCTTGTATTCGTGTTAAATTGTTAACAAAAAAAGTGTGTGTAATGCTAAGTAAGTTTGAAACTCAATTAAGGATAATAATTGCCCAAATCAACTCTTTAAATCGAATGGGAAACATTACCTTCGCTAACCGCGTGGCTTCAAAATCCTGTAATTGCTTTTGGAAGCCCAAGTTGGGGTTGGCCACCGCGCGACCAGCTCTAACGACTTTCAGTGCTTCCTTCCAGTTGAGGTTAGTTACAGACATGATGTACGCCACTGCCACTGTCACACTGCGAGACATTCCAGCCAAACTAAAAGAACAATCCAAATTAATCATAGTTTCATTCTCCCAGAGTAAACATCAGTATTTTTAGAACGCATATTTTATTACAAAATTTCTGCAATCTGGTTTGTTATGTCAGGAATTGGAAAAGGGTTCACGTAAATATCGATCGAATTCGTCAGTTCTCTAGGAAATAAGGTAACAAAAAGAAAACAACGAACTGATACTTGCCAATGTATTAAAACGTTGCCTTCTCGAAGTCTCGCCGCGTGGATAAAATCGTTGCATATAGAGAAATATTGAGTCAGGTTTTGATCTGGAGAATCCGAAGCCATCACGCAAAGATAGTGCTTATCCTAAAAAAAGGATAAAGTAATGTTATCTGGAGTGTTTCAATTCACAGCTCGATTTTTAATAACATAATATTTTCAAAAGTTTCAGTTTTCAAGGTTTTAAAATGTTATGTGATGTATTACGTGAGTAATTTGTATTAGTTACACCTGATTTTTAATGGTAGTACCAAAAATCTATGGATTTATTTCGTTAGGGGGTCATATAAGTGAAATTTTGATTTAATCAATTTTTTTAACTGCTGTTTTTATTACAAAAAAGTGGTAAAAAAAAATTAGAAAATTTGTTTTAGGAAGTTATTGTTAATGTAGCCCGGCGCATCCACCATTTTTGTACATTACGCAAATGACATTAGATTTATTTAAAAAGATTGTTAAATTAAAGTGTAAAGTTAAAATAAATAAAACTTATTATTTTAGGTAATAATAAAGACTTATGCCTGCTTTATTTGAGCAGATGAATGCTGCGGATTCTATAATAACACAATTTTTGTTTTGTAACTAAATAAGTTAACTGAAATTGGCCTTAATTACTTTTAAAACTCATTAAACTGATATAATAATACTATTTTTCTGAAGGATTTATACAGAACAGCGTCTTCCAACTGTTTTTCTTTCCTAAAATTATTTCTAAAATTAAAGAAATATCTTGTAAATGTTTGCCCATTTTGAAGAAATTTTAATCATAATGCTAATTTACTCGAGCGGTTGCGATTGAAAAAGAAAATGAAGCTCCCATTCTCAACTTAAATTAAATCTCGAACTAAATGCGTTGACGGAAACAGAATGTACGAGACTCCGACCATTGTTAACAGTATCTTATTTACAGCCATTTTAATCATTTTATTGCAATGGCAATGTATCGATTGCGTGTAGCTTTTGCCAACAATCTAGAATAAATGTATGATAATTCGACATAAATGTGTGGCAGTGTAAATTGCTCGTTAAAATGTCTTTTAAATGTATTCTATTCCCCTGACAATCATGAAAAGCACAACGGTAATACAATTAATAAATAATTCTCATTAACTGAAGAAATTAAGTTTGAATGGCTTTATTGAGGTGTGAATTTATAAGCGAATTTAAATGATATATTTTGAGCATACATACAAATTACTCGTTTAGTTGGATTATTTTTGAGCAATTCAATTATAGACCCAACAAAACACAGCGGTCTTCAAAAAAGTTTTGTTTTGTCTCTATCATAAAAACACCACTTCGAGCGATTTAGTGTTACACTTGTTTTATTTTATAATCGAAAGACATTGAAACCACGAGTACAAAATTTAAAAGAAGCCAGCATAATAATTAATCTTAATCGCTCCTATTTTAAGTAAGTTTCATCATAATGAGTGTAGTTACTTAAAATAAAGCGGGGGGCGGAAGGGGGCACCAGGAAGGAGTCTTTTATGCTTTTTTGCTTGTAAAATCTTCTCAAAACTTTCTCAAATAGTTTTCGCTAGGAAATTTCGCACGCTCTAAAAAACTATCAATGAATTAACGTAAAGATTGTTGTAAAAATTATAAGCATTGTGTTGGGCCGTTTAAGGTCGGCCATTATAATAATGAAAAAAACCAATCACTTTAGATTTTTGGATTCATTCAAAATTTAATGCAATGTTGTGATTAGTCCGTTTGATGTCGTCCATTATTATAATGTGGGTAACCATGGAGAAGCCAATCACCTTACACTAATAATTTCATTGAAAAATGTACCAAAACTGGTTAATTCAGATTTGCATTTATTCATTTAAATAATTCCAATTTTATGTTATGTGTGTTATTGACCCTTATGGTCCTTATGTGTGTGCCCTTAATACGCTATTTGCAGTAATTTGCACCTACGTTTCGTTGTACTTGATTAGGAAATAAAACCTTAAAATAGAAATAGAAATTTTAGTATTTTACCCATTTTGTGTGCTTACAAACATCATAAATTTGAGGCAAGAATACAGAAGTGAATTTTTTTTTTTTGCACTTTGATGCAAAATGTGAGACAATGGAACATAACCCCACTTTCTTGGAAGGAGATAAGGGACTCAGACAGATACGAAAAGACTACAAAAGATTATTTTCTACAAGCTGCAGAGACCTGCAGTACAAACTGCAATTTACAGCCAACATTTCATCACAATCCCTTTTGCCGTAAACTTGGGATTTAGGTGATGTAAAGTGGGACACGTTTTTTTTTTTTTGAGATTACTTGCGGTATTGCTAGTAGATATCTTGAGAACTATCAAATACACAATAAAAACGAGAAGACCATCTTTTCTAAAGTTTAATTTTGTACATAACCATTTTTTTTTCATAACGCGGACCGTTCTTGAGAAACCAAAATAATAAAATAAAAGTACTAACCAAAATAATGAAATGACACATTGTATGTATATTTTTGATGCCCCCCTTCGCCCCGTTCACCTCGAAGAACTGCGGACTTTTAGTAGGTATGTCTCTACCTTCTAACTTGTTCAAACACAGATCTGAAGCCAAAAGTTTGCAACCGCTTTTTGAGGGCTTATTGATGACTAAATTCACAATTACGGTTTATATTATTGATTGTGTTGTAATAGCTTTTGATTTGTCGTTGGTTTGTTTTTAAACAGTGTGAAAATGAAACTTCTTTGGAAAATTTTCTTAATTTATGAACACTGCTATCTAAACAACTGCAGAAACTCTGGGTGAGTTTCTCACAACTCTTAAATATTCTCAGCTAAAACTTCTAACTTATTTCAACTGCCTGAAGACATTGATCTATACAGCGCATTTGATAATAATTGTTTAATATTATATTTTATTGCGTACCTATCTACTGATATACTTGATGTTGTACAAGTATTATTGTTTTTTAAAATAAAATTTTCTTTTCCCTTTTCAAGAATCAATTAGCATCTCATATTTTTTTTTAATAAATTCATCACTCATAAGTCATAAATCATTAAAAGAGGGCACGAAACTTCTAACCTAAGCCTTCCCTTCCTTTTTTGAAACAGCTTTCTAAATTATTTGTTTACTTATGAAATTTTTCTTCTCAGATATGTCTATTACTATCTAGGCATACCTGAACATTTAAGTTTAAACTACTTATTTATTGACTGCTTACGGAATGTATTCTTTTCGCAGAGTCATGGATGGCAAGGATGTGTGTTATGTTGTGTTTGGCTAGTTGGTTAGCGTCTTTTGAGTCCCTGTAATTTCCCACATAAAGGCCCGGCAACACCTGAAACAAACACACATTTAATTACCAAAACATTGTTTCTTGCACTTAGTTTAACAAATATGAAACTATTATTCAAGACATTACTCATAATAATAGTAGTACGATACAAAATTTCTTTATACAAATTACCTTTTCATATTTCATAAAAGGTCGTTTTTGTGCATCAAAACAAGATATGATGTTTATTGTTTTTAATCAATTCATTATTTTACCTGTATTGCTTGAAGTGATAATAAACTGACCTTAGAACATCCAAAGCTTAAGATTTGAGATTTATTAACATTTTTAAGAGAGTCGCCATCACAAAGAAAACTGAACATTTTTGTGATACGTCTACCTATAAAAAGATAAAACTGTCAGAAGAAGTCGATTAGAAATCATAACAAAAACTGTCAAAAATATGTAAAAAGATGTTAGTTATCAATACATACACGGTGATTCCAAAAGGGTCGGACAATTATGTGGTGATAGATAACGTTAACAGAATCTCAGATTTACCTGCAAACGTTTGTGTGCTTTTGCCAACTTTACCCCTCCACAAAATTTCTACATTTGACAGACGTTTTATGCACGTTTTATCTATTATTCCTATTAAAATGTTATTCATTTTGTAATATTCTAAGTGCATGATTTAACGTCCCTTACTAATAAAACACAAAATTACCTTCCTTAATTTATAAGTAATTTGATTGTTCTAAAAACACCCGAGTGATTTGAATCACGCTGTATAGACACGACCTAAGCGTTGTACTGATTTTGTCATTTTAGAATGTTCTCGTTTATTATAGTAGGTAACAATAGGTATAAGAACTAAATAATATTTTTTCAGCATTGATTGATTTTCAAGATGTAGAAA
The DNA here is from genome assembly GCF_015345945.1 of Tribolium madens. Lineage (NCBI taxonomy): Eukaryota > Metazoa > Arthropoda > Insecta > Coleoptera > Tenebrionidae > Tribolium > Tribolium madens. Next base: position 4,110,371 of record NW_025401069.1, read on the forward strand.
TTTAGATAAATTAGACATTAATTAACATCATAATTAAAAATTGGCAGCATAAAACTTAAAAAATTACACTTTTAAACATTTTAGTGCTTTTTTAGATAAATTAGGCAATCAGTTTTCGTTAGAGGCAACGACTAACGACGTGATGGATGTCTTTAATTTACTGCCCACCTGATGCCCTTTGTTATTCTTATAAAAAATTGGTCTGGAGACATAATTTGTTTTTGTTTTTAATCTACTGTTTTTAATTATTATTTAATAAAATTCAAATTTAACTAAAAAACCTATTTAACTACGTATTTGTAAATGGATTTGTTTTTTAGTAGTTTTCCCTACAGGTACACTTTAACAGCGAGGAAGGTTTACCGTTCAAAGAGACAAGCTTTACACTTATTGTAATGGCAATAAAATTCTAAATTACTTGCAAAAGTGGCAGCGTAGCTCCGCTACTTATAATGATGTTATCGCACAATGAAATCAAATTACTGTATTATTACCGAAGAAAAATCCCCTAAGGACTTTATAATAAAGTAATAAGCGTCGTCTTGATTCGAATAAAAGTTCCATCAAGAGCAAAACACAAGCAGGTCAGGTAAGGTCAATGAAACCAATCCGTTCAATAAACCTACATCAATATTTAATACTAGCTCCCTTGACCATTTAACAATTTGTGCCTTAAATAGCTGATATTTCGTTACTTGTTTAACGAGACTAAAATAATTCCTCGTATTTAAATTACTTATTGCTTGTTAAGCATATGGAAATCGATTAAACTATTTTTAGTGAAAAAAGTTACAAAGGTTTAACGTTTCACAAAGAATGAAGCTATCTACACGACAGCTACATTTCTTACTAAAAAAGTGTGAGCTTATTTCATTTACAATTTACAGTCTGTATGATCTTTAGAAAATAAATCACTTTATGCAGATCTTTTTATTTAGATTTTTCTTATTGCATTTAAAATTCAAAATTTACCTTGTTTGCAGAACTGTTTCGTGCTTGTTTAAGGATTTTAATTGTTTGCATATCAAATAAGACTCGGATTTTATTATCCATAACAAGGGAATAATCAATAACCTCGTTAAGTATAAAATGTGGATCTTTGTCTCAAAGTAGGTTAAGTTCAATAAACTGACTTTGGAAAAGTTCTAAAGCACATATTGTTTGTGACCAAAAACCAACTTTTCCATTACAACAAATCTCAACACAAATAACAATGTTGTTAAGGAGTTTTGACTTTGGTAAATCTCTTTATTTCTTTGATTGTAGGATTCAGGAAGACATAACATCTATAGATTTCTTCAAACATCTTCAACTATATGTATAGAAAATCTTGTCTGTTATCATAACTTTTTTGTACTTTTGAATATTATATTTTGTTGAGTGACTAATATTAAGCCTAATCTCATTTTTTTAAAAAACTCTGAAAAATCGAAACAATTGACAAAAAATATTAATAAATGATTTTGATTATTTTGCGGTTGATATTTAAAGGAGATGATATAAAAAAACAAATATGCTATGTACTCGTAAAATAAAAATTCATGTTTTGAAAGGAGATAATTTATTTTCGATTATTTGTTTGAGAATTGCTGCATCGGCTGCAACAATGGCCATTAGTGGCTTTACCTTGTGTTTCACAGTAAATAAGAATTACGACAATCAATTTATTATTTTAACATTTGCGATCCATGTCCATAAATTTAGAAAAAAATCAACAAAAAAAACAAATCAATATTTTGGAAACGATTCTTAAAGTCTATCTATATTTGCTTGAATTTTATGGTGCAATAGAGGCAACTTTTTGGGCCTTTAGCGATAAAGAAACCTTCGAGGTTGTTTCAACGGCCGCTTTGGTAACAATAGTTTGACAACCACACTCATGAAATTCCTCATAAAGTAGTTTGGTAAGTTAAAACCATAAAATTTAAGCAAATATAGGCAGACTTAAATAATAACAATTGCGTGTGAGTTTTCTTCTCGGACACTACTTCTGCACTCTTCAACTACTAGGTCTATTTGCAACTCCAAGACCGTAAACACCTTGTAAACGAGTAATTTCCAATTTATTAAATTATTATTACTAATTAAAGAAAAAGAAAAATTAACAAGTTAGCAAATTTTCAAAAATCACTAACTTTATATTTTAGAAATCATTATGATTTGCCTTTTTTAAACTTTTAGTCTTAAAACAAAATTTCAAACTTTCGAGATTTCATTGCCAACTTTTTGTTATCGTTACCCCAAATCCTTCTACTGAACACCTGTTACAAACCTACCTACATAAACCCACCTAGTACATTTGACATTATGCATCTTTTTAATTTCATTTTATGGCCGTTCAAGAGGGTTCGTAATGTTCATTACTTTGTTAACTTTGAATATTTACTCCTAAATATTAAAACAAACACAAATTGTTCTGGGGCACATAGTATCTATTGTACTTCGGTTTAAATTCCACACTGAAAAGTAGTGGACACCTACTGTAAATTGTATCGGTTTCCTGAAATAAATGGCGAGCTTAAAATGCCACTTTATTTTCTTACTAAACGTCCACTCTATTTTAAACGAATAACTTCCTATTACACAACCCTTAACTTATAATGCGAATTAATTAGGGTTAAAATAAATCATAACTTCCTGTAAAACATAAATTTTCATTCAATATTTTGTGTCTAAATTAATTTATGTATTATATAAAATCGATTGTGGATATTAGAAAGCTTTCAACTCATTAATCACCGATATGTTCAAAGCTTGCTTTGTTGTTGAAGCAATTTATTACGAAAAATGTTGACTGAACTTATTTAATTACTCAAGCAGAGCGACAAAGTACTGTCGAATTTCGTCGCTCTTTTTGAGTGCTGACGACAAAATTTTTACGAATGAGTAAACAAATGTAAATACGACATATGTGAGTTTCATTTTATTACAAGTCTTTGAAGAAGGTTCCTAAATTTTATATTTATTTATCAAAAGTAGGCCACTTTATGTTATATTTATTTGAAATTTTTTGTGAACAGTAAACACAACTAATGCGTATTACTTTGAAAAGTCCCATTCTAACGATCCGGATGATCCCTGAAATGGCGGGGAATGCGATAAAGCCGGAAACAAAGATGCCAACAACAATACTCTTTCATTTCAAAACTCAATTGTCTAAATAAATAAGTTAGGTAATTTAGGTTTTCGATCAATAAAAATAATTAAAAATAATAATCAATAAATTTAAAGAAAAAGAGTCAATCTCTACTCCCTACTCCTAGATTTGTTTTAAGAGGCATAAACGATTGAATATTGGTGGAAACGCAATTCCAAGGAATTAAATGTTCCGGTCATCAGTTTTTAAATCGACCTAGTTTGATCAATTTTTAGCAAAATTATAATAAGTCGTGATACAATTGCATGATGTTTAATTAAATTGACAATAAAATAAGTAAATGAGGGTTTCTGTCACAGTAATCGTTGAATGTTGGTTAATAAATTTTTAAATAAATTGAGCAGTTTTAGTAGCAGAAACGTAGTTAGAGAACAGTGAAAAATTACATCAATGTTGCAAGAAAACAAAATCTATTTAACATTTGTCTTGATTTTTGTAAAATTTTCAGACTATCAAAAGATTAAAAAAACACATGGTTTTTATTGCTGTTCCTTTTCTGGTTGATTCTTAATCTTAATTATTGCAAAACAGTAGCTTTTTGGGGATGTAAAAGTTCTTCAAGTTTTTTTGATGTGATTTCAAAGTTTTCACGTAACCATTATTATTATTTGAAACATAACATAAAATTTTATTTGTAACAACAGAATATAATAGTGCAACAAAATTCAACTTAATACACCTATAGTATACATACATTTTATGCTTCACGTTGGAGATTCTATTTACAATGTGCTGTCGACGATATAAAACAATTTATCTTTCTTTGTAAGTACGAGTAATGATACGACTATTTTTAATTTTTAATTTGACAATAAATGTGGATTACTAAATCAGTGGAAAAAAAGATAACAAGATGGTTTTAACAATTTTCACTTTTGACATGAACCTCTAATTGGCAAACAAACCGTGCCGCCAATTGGAAATACTTTAAACAAAACAAAATTGGAGCGACTACATCTTGAAAAAATCAAAAATTCGCATATTTAGGATACGAGATGATGTGTGTATGAATTTTATGTGATGAAAGACATGCAAGACAACACTTGCCTTATTCATGCCATTCCCCATGTCTCCGGGGCGGCAGTTGTTAGCTCGAGCAGCGATCACATGTCTAAACACGGCTCAACTGGAAGCGGCTTGCATCCCATCGTTTGAAACGGCGGCGGCGCTCTGTCTGCCCCGGACGGTCGATATAACACCACAAGGTGCTAGGTGGTATGCGAGCTCCCCCGAAACATTCAATACGCTGCAAATTAACCTACCCTAAATGTTGTGATCGGGGGCAATTATTGTTGTGTTGTTATAGGTGAATGCCCCAATTTGCTTTCAAAAAGGAACAGAGTCGTTAATATTAGTTGTTTGGCATTTGATATCCATTTTTTCGTCGTTTGTTTTCCAGAATGTTTCTGGTCTCACTTGCCGATGATTTACATAAATATTTTTTACATGACTTTTGTGGACTTGTGGTAATATGCTCTAAACATTTAACTGGGATTTTGTAACCACTGGCTTCGTTAGTGGAACTTTGAAGTCTGATCTGATTATGTATCTATTTTTGAGTCCAGGAGATGTTTTGCTCTATTCAAAAAAATGTGAAAAGTGAACTAAGAAAGATGAATATTTTCGAGTTACTTATTAAAAATATTTTATATTTAGCCAATAATTAATGGCTTCTACCATTGATTAACCATATGGTTAATCAATGCTTCTACTATACATATGTACGGAAAAAACGTTGAAAGGTATTAGGGGGGAACTCGATCTTGTACGAAAAAACTTACTGCGTGGGTTGCTTTTCGGATTTAAAGTCGGTGCACGGTTAAAAAAAAACTCGTTTTTCTTGAAAAACATACAAGCGTCGTATAGAGAACACAAGAGACATTTTTTTTTGAAGAAAACTAGCCAGTAAACCCGACTCTGGCAAAAAATATCAAAAAACTTCTTCCAAAGCAAGATTTTACGTCTTAAATAGATTGAATCCACTGCCTCCGCCTCCCTAATTAGAGTACAAAATTTTGGATATCACTAAATTTTGATATCAGCGCCACAAAACTCCAGATGCAAACTTTTGTAAGTTGGTTTATGCCTACTCGAGTCGAGTATAATTCAGCTCAGGTATAAAAATTGTTTTCTCTTCCTTGGTATATCATTATTATAAAAATCAATAGATTACTATTGTATCCACAAACTATAAAGTAGTATAAAGTTAGATATAGTATATTTTAAAATTTGCGAAAGACATAAAAGCAGGAAAATCCATTAATAAAAGTTTAAAAACAGACAAATATTAAAAAATTATTTAAAAACAAAAGTTATAACTTTTTGGTTCAAAACACTTTTTTTAATTGTTTACGGAGAATTTACCTTGAATCTAGTTTCTGTTTAAAACTACAGATTGTTTCTATTAACAATTGTAACAATGGCTAAATCTTCATAGGAAGTACTTTCTATTGATGGGAGGGCAACCAACAATACATCAAAATCTGCCACGAACTTTTATAAATCACCAAAGCTTGTATCATATCAGACATGTGTGTGTATTATTGTAAATCAATATCCTACATGGAATAATAAAAAATGAGAGTTGTTTATTGACAGTTTTGATAAGGCAATACATTATAAAACCACGGTTTATGGGTGTGACTTCTATAAAATCGCTTAAACAAGTGTTACATGATAAAATTTATTAAGCCTCAATACATGTTCTAATATCTATATTATTGCTAATTTATGTTCTATTTTATCCCCAATTAATAGTCACAATAAATCAATCGGCTTTAGTTTTTTTTTACAAACTAAATAACTCTAACATAAAATATATCAAAATCAATAAAGAAGCAACAAGAAGAAAAAAAAAGAATCATTTAGGTGTATATTAATGTAAATAAACCTATCATTTAAAATGCAGCCATCCAAAATTGCAAATTATGCATGTATTTTTGATCGTTTAAACATAAAAAACAATACTTAATACAGAGGGTGTTTCAGAACTCTCGCTCTAGAGAAAAAGTAAGATAAAGTATGAACATAGAAAAAATATTATGAAACACCCTACCTACTAAATATGAGAAATTTTGACCGAAAAAAAAACCGAAACGTTAATCATGAAAGGATAATACAATATTAAATATAAATAAATTTAAAAAATAATAAAAAGTTTTGTTATAGTAAAAACTCGTTTAGGTTCCCAGGTAATCATTTTATCTTTAAACTTTATTACACTAATAAGTATACTTACCTATTACAAAATAACACTTTTTCTTATCATATCTTTAAGTACGTGTTTTTTCAAACTATTTCCTAGTTATAATTGCATAAAATTTCTCGCAGTTAATAATATTGACAAATGAGAATTTTAAGAAGTACATTTCGTAGAAAACATAAAAACAAATTTACATTTGTCATTTGCTAGCATTAAAATCTCAACAATTTTAAAATATTTATAGTAGCAAAGATTCTTTACTTGACATGCACATATTGTGTAATTCTTCTCTACAAAATAGAGCCTACTTATTATAATATATATACTATACTACTATACTATAATATATATATACTAATTATAATAAAAAAACTATTATAAAACGTTATTAAAACCCGGTAATGCATTAAAATACGCATTTATAAAAAATCAGCAATTCTGTAAGAATATTTCTAATAATTTTTTGAATGCATTGATGAAAACAAGGATTTATGTCAGGGAGGTCAACTGAAGTTGGTGGTGCCGTTCAGCCGCTTGTGAACATATGTGCAGTGAAAGTTTTCATTTGGGTCAACAAATGAGTCACTTGAACATGCATTTATATAAACAAACTGAAAAAAAAAAGATAAAAAGATGCCTTTTTTCACTTATTAAAGGAAAAGAAGATCTAGTAGCAACTTAATATTTTTTTATTCTTCGACATTGTCAAAATTTACGGTTTTTCTCCTGTGTAAGGAAGGAACTTTTGACAACTGTTTCTCATTTCTCAATACGAAACGTCAGATATCTTTACCAGATTTAAAGCAATTTTAAGCCTTGCTGAGTCTAATTCGAAGAATAAAATGTTGTGTGTAAAATCTTTGTGTAAATCGGTTCATTTATTCCACCTCGTGGATGATAAATTACTCATTAACACTCGTGGTCTAAAATCCACTCGTGAAATAAAGCGTCCGATTTACACTCAAACACGTCGAATAAATAACTATTATTTGTGAAATATGACCAAGAAGGTGTAGGTATCAATTGATAATTGTACTATTATAGGCCAGTATACTTCATAATTTAGAAAATTTAAAATATTGTTAAGTTTTTATTCAAGTATTATCTTTTAATTCATAAGAATGAATATTATAAAATTGCTCTATTTTACTGATGAGTAAATTATAACTAGTGCATTTTTTTAGTTTTTTTTTTTTTATAATAATATAAAAAAAGGGATCAATTTTCTGTAATCCAACCCATGCTAATCAAACCCCAGTTAAGGTTATCAGTCTTTTCTGATAACATAATGTGGTTTAACACAACTTTATTATTATATAGTTGATAATGTGTTAAAGGGACGTAACGCAATTTTTATTTATAGCAAATGATGTGAGTTTCAGAGAAACTACTAATATTCACAAAATAAACATAACACAACAATTAGATCTAGTTTTCTATTAGGTGACAACAGTGCGTCACTTTGACCAAAAACAATGCAACAAATGTCATTTTAGTTCAAGTCCGGCCCATGTCACTGATTAATTAGTGTCATATCTGATATGGATGAACTCAATAATAATAAATAACTTATAAACATCTTTGTTAGTCTCTTTAAAAAAATGAAACTGTTAATATTGGACACATCAAGTGACGTTTCGGCGTGGTCTGCTAAATATGTTGCCAAAAGAATTAACGAATTTAAACCAGGCCCAGACAAGTATTTTGTCCTTGGCCTTCCGACAGGTAAGTTATGTCCATAAAAGCCATAGACATAAAACAAGCCTGACTGATGTCAATTACCTCTATTGAATTTACACCACCTACACTAAAGCCCAGTGTTGGCGTTCTGGTCACTGTTATAAAGGTCAGTTTCAGATTTCAAAACTTTAACTAATGATGTGGAGAAATAAAACAAATTGTGGCCTTTTCTTCATAATTTCAAAATTTCGTTCCGATAACACCATTACATTTACAACGACTTCCTCGTATTGTTGGTCCTAAGTATTATTGTTTGCTTACAGGTGGTACCCCTCTTGGTATGTACCGGAAGTTGATTGAATTGTATAAAAAAGGAGAAGTGTCTTTTCGATATGTAGTAACATTTAATATGGACGAATATGTAAATCTTCCCCGTGATCACTGCCAAAGTTACCATTTCTTCATGTTTGACAATTTTTTCAAACATATAGATATAGATCCCAAAAATGTGCATATACTAGATGGAAATGCACCCGACTTGAAGAAGGAATGTGAAGATTATGAAAAGAAAATTAAAGAAATGGGAGGAGTCGACTTATTCATCGGAGGTAAATTATTATTGTAACAATAGTAGCAGAACGAAAATCTTTTGTCCCAAATTTTATATTTTCTTTTTTTTTTTCAATCAATGAGATATTTATTTCCAGAAATTACAAATTTTTGTTGTATTCGTAGAAACAAACTTTATTGTTTTTGTCTAACTTAGATGGCGTTGTAAAAGGTAATATGAATAGACAGTGTGCGCCAGAACTCGCGTCCAAGAGAAAAATTTTAAGTAAGATAAGATACTACGAACATGGAAAAAATGTTTAAAAAATTCTGTCAATAAACTTTGACATTTATTTTTTGACATTTGACATTTTTTTATGTCTATTTAATGATAGTGATGATCTTGCATAGTTTTTTTTTACAATTATTTAGTAAAGGTACAAAAATTTTGCCAATAAAACCCACAAATAACATTGAACAGAGCTACAATTTAGGATACAGTTTCCTTGTTTCCTCTTTTAATAGCCTATAGCAAAAAAACTTGGAAAATTATTTTTCCAGCTGAAATAAATAGAGTCAAAGTGCAAAATTGAAACCCTCATAACTTCGAAATTTTTATAGATAATTGTTTTTTAACATTTTTTCCATGTTCCTGGTATCTTCTCTGGGGTGCGAGTTCTGGCGCACCCTGTATATTTAAACCCATTACTTGAAAAATATGTTTTCAAAACTTTTTTTGAGTTCATTGTCACTGCATGCAATCTTTTTTAATTAAAATATAATTTAATTAAGATATTATCTTTATAGTGGATTCCCTTGATACCCAAATGTGTCAGTCATTTGAGTTCACAATATGTACTTACGGTGTTACGATTTTCCGAACAGATTTTAAAAAATATATTAGATCATATTATGTGGTGGTTAAAAATCGTAATTTAATTTTCTTTTATTAACAAACTCGTGCTAATTTTTTTTACAAATTACATATGAAAACATCTCCTTTTACAATTTAAAAAGCAACCAAAACTTCATGCCCTCTACATATTTCTCCAGTATAAAAGCAAACTGTACATTTAGTTTCATTTGAAAGCTCTTAATCCACGATCAGTTTTGTTTGTTTGCGTTTCGGAAATCCGTTAATGGAAGTAACATTAACTTTCCATTTTCAAAAAACAATGGTTTGTCCACACATTGTCAGCCCATAAAAAGAAAAAAGCACTGTTGTAAAGAAGATAATAAAACTTTAATGTCACTTCCGGTGAAATTCCAAATAAATTGAAAAAAACAAGGGTCGTATATTATCAACGTTGTAAAGTTTTGAAGAAAAGTAAACTCTACCCAAAGACAAAATGAAATAGATATCAGATCGTAACTTTTCAATTATATAAACTTCGCAAATGATATGAATTGGATAAGACTTGAATATATCCAATTAAGCTAAGAGACAGAGATTGATTAAAATACGGGTGGCTGGCAACCGTCTTATTTTCACGGAATACATCAGAATTCGTTGTAATCTGCTTTTATTAACTCACTTAAAAGGAATGGAACTCCACATTGGAATTATCACAGTGACAGTGGTCGTTGTATAAATTGTCACAATGGATCCGAATAATTACTCTCTATTTGAATAATATGTTTGTTTAATATTGTCCAAACACAGGGATTGGAACAGATGGTCATATCGCCTTCAATGAGCCTGGATCATCCTTGGTTTCCCGTACTAGAGTGAAGACTCTCACACATGACACTCTAGAGGCCAATGCTCGGTTTTTTGATAACGACATTTCCAATGTCCCAAGAGAAGCTCTTACTGTTGGAGTTGGCACAGTCATGGACGCAAGAGAGGTTTGTTTAAAAATATTATTTGCTCTTGGTTAGTGTGTCAATACCATTTGACGTCATCTTGCATTATTATTCACGTGATTTGGATTTTTATTACATTATAATGAAACAAATTCACCGATCAATGATAGCTGTTTAAACACGCACACAGTTCTGTAGTAATCGCAATTTTCCGAAATCAGTTGACAGATACGGAGATTGCAATTTTTCGGATTTTTTGTAGTCAAAACTCATAAATAACTCAATTTCCGAAATCAGTTGACTGATTCGGATACGAAGATTGCAATTTTTGGAAATTTTTTATAGTCATAACTTATAAATAACACACGCTTTAAAAAAATTGTGTTGATGATGATTGAATTAAGACGCGAACACTCAGGAATGCATCTGTTGGATTACGCAGACGACTCGTAAAAAAATCATTAATATTTGTGGTGTCTCCAAAATAGAAATCTATCCATGCACTTTTTTATAAAATACAAACGAAATAAAACGAAATTATATAATTAAAAAGACAGCTAATTTTTCAATTTTTTTAATTGTTTGAAAAAAATTGTGCATTTATCTCCTTTTTGCTTTTTTTATATAAAAGTGTATGACAGCTGCACGGCTGATTATTTATAGCATTTTTGCCGTGCTATTAACAATTTCATTAAAATTATGATATTAAAAAATAATCAATCATAGTCATACTCAATCTGTCTGCATATGTTTGGTCCAACTAATCTTAAAAGCTGTTGAAAATAAATATATACTCATATGCATTTTGAGATCAGATCCCTAAATACTTGTAGCACAATTATTCTACCATATATTGATAACATACAGAGTGTCAAGAAAGAAATTAAAAGAATTGCATCTTCATCTAACCGTGAATGAGGCTTTATTTCCACTACTCGTAATGAAATGAATGAATTAAGGGAAAGAAAGGATCTAAGGGAAGTTCTCACGCACTTATCTGATAGACCTCGTTGTTAGACCAATTTAATAATTACTCGAGTACATCTTTTACATGTTAAAGCAATAATCAGTTAATTTCTTTCCAGGTGATGATTTTGATAACTGGATCACATAAAGCGTTTGCTTTGTACAAGGCCATCGAAGATGGGGTCAATCACATGTGGACTGTATCCGCATTTCAACTTCATCCAAACACGCTAATGGTTTGCGATGAAGATGCCACACTGGAACTCAGAGTGAAAACCGTCAAATATTTTAAAGTAAATCGTTTTTCAACATCTTAGTTTCGTCTCTATACATATTTTATTTTCAGAGATTGAATCACCATAAACTTAACGAAACCGATAGCACTGCTAGCATCAGGAGTTGAACAGGAATGGACTGCTTATTGTTATCCTAAATTAATAAAAACATTACATTGTTAAAATACGAGTATGCCAAATTAAGAATACTTGTATAGCACCAAATTTTGTAAACTTATGAAAAAATTATTAAAAATATATAAATTAGATCAATAAATATTAAAATCAAGAAATTGCGAAATTTTGTTTTCATTAAAAATAAGAATAAATCTCTAAAAAATGACAGAGGTATATACAGGCTGTTCAAAAAATCGCGCACTTCTTTAAAAGGGAGTAATTGGGTAGTCCCCCAGAGTACTGAAAAAATGTTTAAAAAATTCTATCTGACAAAAAATTGTGACATTAATTTTTGACATTTGACATTTTTTATATCTATTTAAGGATACTACTGATGATCTTGTATATGTTTTTTTATAACTATTTACTAAAGGTACAAAAATTTTGTCAATAAAAGCCACAAATAACACTAAACAGAATTACAATTTTGGATACAACTTCTTTGTTTCCTCTTCTAATAGCCTGTATCAAAAAAACTTGGAAAATTATTTTTCCAACAGAAATAAATAGTCATAGTGCAAAATTTAAACTTGGGAATTTTTAGAGATGAATTTTTTGTAACAATTTTCTTGTTGTCTAGGGCACCGCCCGATGACACAGTGTCACGGAAGTGCGCGATTTTTTGAACACTCTGTATATACCCATTAATTTTTTTTTAAATCAAAAGGGAAAACTCACAAAAACATAGGTATATTTTGAACAATGATAATTATTTTTTAAAGCATTATTAAGTATCTATAAAAAGCATACGCGTACATTCGTAAAGGTAGGTGTGTCGTAAGTACAGTTAAAGTTGGAGAGAAAATACTTTGGTCGTCATTTTTCGGACACTTTAATGTAATTCAAGCTTTAACGTTAAAATCAATGAAAATTTCAAATTAATGACAGCTATTATATTTTCCTATCAAAAATATGTACATACAACTTGTCAATTATGATTGACAGTAGCTAAAAATAAGGTTAACAGTCCTAAAGCATGCTTTACAATTTAATGTCACTCAAGTGACATTGACGACCAAAGTATTTTGTCTCCAACTGTACTCATAGTTTTAGGAAAATTTGTTGTTCACTATTAAAACGATGATAAAGATAAAACATACAAGGAAATAAAGTTGAACAGATATCTTTTGTAACTTTGAGTACAAAACACAGACATTTTTTAAGAAGACAACAATACAACAGTTTTCTTCAACAGTCGTCCGAGCTCCACCAAGACCAAATTCAAACATTTCTAGCTTATAGGAGTACTAAGAAATATGACAAACTGTTTAAATTTTGAGAGTATTTCATCAGAACAGATTTTTTTTTACAAAATTTGTACTTTCTATTAAAAAAACAACCTTGTGAGTCTATATTTTACTTTTAGGGTAAATTTTCGTGGTGATGTAGAAATTCTTAGCCGATACAACTGTATATTCATAACCACTAGTAAATATACCGGAAAAAGTAAAAAATTCAAGGTATGTATTTATTACACATACTTTATATGTACTTAATAAAGTTAAAAAAAATAATTTTCTTTACCATATGTTTATTAAATGAATCTTTTATCGGCAATAATTTTAACTATCAGTACAGTACCGTATTAAGTACAAAATCTTAACACCCAACAACAATAAGGTCAATTTGTGCCAAATTCGGACTATTCATTGAAGTTTTGTTGGTATCTCATTGACCCGATTCTACATAAATAGTCATTGCAAACGTAAATCTATCATCCTTTAACTATATATTTTTCAGAATTTATACTACTTCTATATTTATCGCTACAATGAGAAATTCACATAATGTGAAAAATAATTTAAATATTTATGTTCATTTCTCCAAATGAGCTTAATTCTAAACCTAATGGGGTCATTCTCTTTATGTAACATGGAGATCAAGTGCACTATATAAGGAAAGTACAACGAAAGCCTGCGAGGAAGGTAATGAAATGTTGAATGTTGTCCTTATAAGGTACTATAACATCATACATGTATGAATGTTTAATTTTAAATAAATACTTTTCTGTATTAGTTTGTTTTTTATTGGAAGTTTTTATTATTTAAATCACGCGTAACCTTAGTGATAATGCAAACTTTGCACTTTATAACAATTTATTTATAATAACAATACCAATACATAACCTTTAATGGATGTTTCTGTCTCACAATAAAAAAATTCGACCTACATTAGCGCACTATTTTAATAACAAATTTACAGTACTTAATTTGCCTAATTAGCCTGCAGGGACGGCTTGATATGCATTATATTTATTAGTCTGCATTCTTTTGGTTTTAATGATTCATAGTGAGCAATTTTCACTTCCATATTTAGTCAGATATTAGTTGAAAAAAGTGGTTGCCAAAACTTCTAAAAATCGATACTATCAAAATTCACAATTGCCATTTCAACTCTGTCAAATTAAAAGTGTTAACGTCTCTGCAATAAAATTGATCCTCTCAAGAACATCAATGATTAGAACATGAAAAACCTGTTTTATTACACTCCCAGAATTTTCAAACTGAGTACCTACCAACAAGTTTAGGAGGGGACACTGGAACAACGCATACTCGGTTTCGTTCTTGTCAGCTCTCCGAACTCTGAGTGCTCAGAGTGACTTTGCTATAGTTGTTTCCGTTCTACGGTCAAGTGCGAAAGCATCAAAAAATTCTCAAGCGATAGCAAAAGTGTTCTTGTGAGTGATTTGAATCTAAGAAAATGGCAACAAACAGGGCTACTAAAAGTGGATTTGCTGCTGAAGCTCAAAGGAAGGTAATATCTGAAGACACCCTTTTTGCGCTCTTTGCCCGGAAGCAGGTGGTTGTTTACAACCATCTTTAGCTTTCATTCATTTTGCAAAACATTAATTAACATTGTATAAGAAATCAATTTTTGGTATGAGGATGGTTCCATATTTGTTATAGTTGTTTGAATATTAAATGCTACATAAAGTTTTTCAAAACAAGATAATCCAGTTTTAAGTCCCCAAATTCTGCTACTACTGCCCTGGATAAGAATTAGGTCAGAGGAAAATCAATAACCAGGGGTGAAGTTCCAAAGCAATTATATTGTATGAATCTCTTCTATCAAGTTCAAGAGCAATTTTTACCTTACCACCACATTCTAAATTAGGTATTCGATAATTTTAGCTGTTCAATTGGATGTCATTTCTATAAATAGTGTGGCTATGATGATGGATAACTTTTTCGATAAGCCACAATTTTTTTCGAAGAAATTTGATGCAAACTTCGGGGGGAATGAATATGAAAATGGACATTGATTGCACCGTCTGCGCCCAATTAACACAATTTAACATACATTAAATGATAACAAATAAGTAAGCAAACAACAATAATTGAACAAAAGAATTAAATTCCATTTGAACCAATAGCCGTCAATCATAAATTCTTATCAAAAATCATATTTGTTTGGAGTAGTTTATGATTTGAGGTAAAAATATGTGGCATACAACCTCTTCAAACAAATAAAACGCCATGAGCAAGAATTTTAATGGAATATTTCACGGTTTTGTTCATGACGCGCCTCGCCAAACGCCCAAGGTAAAAAAATTGAAACTTTAAATGATCAAAATGACAAATTATTGTTTCGGTCAACCCGAACGGAAATGCTTGATTAATGAAAGATAAGAAAAGGGAAGTAGGAAACCGTTTAATTAAAATACTCATCGCGTGGTGGACGATGAATGCCAGGCGTTTCCTCATTGTATGACAAAATAGCAGCACCACAAGCAAGAGTCGGATTACCTCAGTTAAGAACATGCCATATGGTGAATGTTACCGTAAAAGGATTTGATTCAGCAAATGCCAAGCATTGCAACAGATTCGGTTTTTTTTTTGCTTCGTGTTATAAAATATGGTAACAAGGAGAAAACGCACGAATTAAAACGTCTACAATGACGACCGTTACGCCTCAAATAACCACTTAATTTTATTAAATACACTGTTACAATTGGGCATTAGTGGCCACTCATTAGTAAGGTAAATGAATGGTATCCGCAATTTAAACATTGGGGACAAGTTCTGGTTCTAAATGGTTGAATTTTACCCGTTTTAACGATAAGTTCGAGCAAATTAGGTTCATATGCAAAATACTGGCTGATAATTTCGCTAAATGTGGGACATTTGGTACAGATTAAATTTCAGTAGAGATTCATTTTCATTAACTTTTGCGTTTGCTGTTAAAAGTTGTTTCTTTTTTGTTTCTTTACGGTTCGTTGCCAATGTTGGGTACTATTCCCACATGCCTTAACCCATTGTAGTCAACCTTGTGCTTCATGGTGTCCTCTCTTGGTTAATCAAACCTGCTAGACGATGAAAATGACTCACCATGACGTAATTCTAACGAACTTTCAAGAACGTTAAACGGAAATTTATCACAAAAAAATATTCAATCACTCCTTATTTGTACAGATCTACTTATGTCAATTCTACGACTTGCTTATCACTTCTGATAAGTTGTAACAAACATTCATTATTGTATTGTAACCGCTATAATTATATTTACTTCAGTCGTACCAGACTTGGGACAGTCATTAGTCAGATATCTGCTCATTACGATACAAATATACAAGATATAAAAGAAGGGAAATACTCTTTTGCAGCAAGGACAATGTCAATAAAACTGGGTCACTTCAGATAAAAGATGATCCATGACCTGACGTTAAAGGTTTCAACCTGAAACTAGCAAGCGGTTCGTTAATATTTTAAAACTTGTTCACTGAAATATTTATTCCGTAAAATAGGCCTTTCAAGAAAACAAAATGAAGGCTTGAAAAACGTGTTCTTCGCTCTGAGCCATGCAGAAAAGGAACTATGGATATTTCAAAAATGATAGAAAGTGCGGAGTTGATCGAAAAATAATTACCTTGTTTTACTTTACGGTTCAAAGTACACTGTTTATGTTGTGTGAAAAAATACATTTGTAATTTGTAATTAAAAAAATCATGGATTTGCACTTGCAACAATTTCAAATGTGGTAAAAAGAAATGACAGTTTTAGTACACATAATTTAAAATCGCCACATTTATGTTTATTTTTCATTGCTTATAACAATTTTTGTGACGATGGACCTTTCAGATGTTGCCAATAAAGTGAAGTCTTGTATAAAATTATTGTCAGCCGTTAAGTATAGAAAATAGTGGGGTTGATACACAATAAGAAA
This sequence comes from Tribolium madens, assembly GCF_015345945.1. Taxonomy (NCBI): domain Eukaryota; kingdom Metazoa; phylum Arthropoda; class Insecta; order Coleoptera; family Tenebrionidae; genus Tribolium; species Tribolium madens. The sequence continues at coordinate 4,127,346 of NW_025401069.1, forward strand.
ATTATCTTTACCAAATGATTCTAGAAATTGTAAAAAAAATATTTTTATTTGAACTAAAAGTACAAGAAAATGGCACATTTAAGTAAATATGCATGGCACATTAACAGCACTAATTAAAAATATTCTACTGTTACTTTTACTTTGCTTGAACACAAATCATACGTAATTGATTTTTCAATGTCACCAATTTTTCACTTATTGCTTTTTGTTACAGGTAAACGCCAAGTACAGTGAAGAATTGGCTCATGAATCTTTAGAATGGATAATGAAACTCACAGGCGACAACATAAACACCGCTGGCGATATGGACAACTTCTACGAAGTTTTGAAAGATGGGCAACTCTTGTGCAAGTAAGTACACCACATTTCTTAAACTTGACGTCAGGCTTCCTTTAACGATATTCACGTATCTACAGTGACATCATGATTTATTTAAAACAAACCGACAACGGCGATAATTGTGTAATCATCAATTTTTTTTGTGTTACAGACTGGTTAACTGTATCAAACCGTCAATTGTTAAAAAAGTCAATAGTAGTCAAATGGCCTTTAAATGTATGGAAAACATAAACGCTTTTTTGGAAGCGGCCAAAGAGTTGGGCGTTCCTGCTCAAGAGACCTTCCAGACTGTCGACCTTTGGGAGCGACAAAACCTCAACTCTGTAGTTATCTGCTTGCAGTCGCTAGGCAGAAAGGTACTGTCGCCCACATTGCAAATTCCGTTATGTAATGAATTTTTTTCAAGGCCGGCAACTACGGCAAACCAAGCATAGGACCAAAAGAGGCTGAAAAGAACGAAAGAATATTTTCGGAAGAGAAACTGAAAGCAGGCCAGACCATTATTGGCCTCCAGATGGGTAGCAACAAAGGTGCTAACCAATCCGGTATCAACTTCGGTAACACAAGGCACATGTAAATCACTTCTTTGACAACTTGTAATTAGGTTAAATACTCTATTATTTAATAAATATTTAAGTTTCATTTTTTTATGTAAACTGCACGAAGTGCCAATTAAGTAGTTCTTATGACAGAGAAAAATATAATGGGTAGAAACGAAATTTAAGTTTTGGGAGAAAACTTGTTTAAAAATTTATTTTTCTAGGCTGTTTTTAGAATAAGATATTTATTGTAACAACGACCAATGTCAATGTCTTCTACATATATTCTCTCTAATAAAAAAAACTACTTACACATTGTTTCATTCAAAATCGGCATTTTCACAATCATTCTCCAGTTGTTCCATTTCCATCTACAAAAAAATCAATTAAAAAATTAATTCAGTCAGATATATCACAAAACAAGTACTGAATCTTGACTTTCATTTTTGCTCCTCTTTTTTTTCTTTCTACAACTTAGATACTGTTGTATTGATTCATAATTGTCGGGCTTATTTTGAAAATGAATTGGAGGAACATCAATATTTAGTAATTCTGCTAACATAAAAGTTCTCAGCCACCAAACTAGAGGAGAATCACCAAAGACGTAATGCCCCTCCTTGTGATAAAAAAGTACGCCATCTAGAGACAACTCAACTCCATTCACCATGAAAGGAGTGAATAAATGATCTTGCAATAATGCAACTTCTGCAGGGAAGAAATCTACCAACATAAAACGGAAGTTTTTGCGTTCATTAATCACACTTAACTCTGTAAATTCCTGAAATTTTGACTTAAGCCAAAAAAATCTCATTTGGACCTGCAATTATCAATAAGTCAATTATCTAAAAATAGATTTTACACACCTCAGCATTAATTAAAGACATGGAGTTCCATGCGAGAACATCATAAACAAATAAGGTATTAACATTTTTGTTGTAAATACAATCTAGTACTGTGAATTTATGCCCACAATCAGAATTTCCACCTGGCAATTTAGATTTAAAAGTAAAACTGGATCTTCCATTTCTGTAGTAACATGTTGTTATTGCCTGAATTATAGATAAAATCAATTGGGAAGAAAAAAATTATGAAACCTTACCTTATTTGCAACAACTAAATAACGAATCCCTTCAGGGCACAATTTAATAAGCCAATTATCAGGCAAATCATCAGGCACTTCAGTAAACCATTCTGATCCCATAAGTTTGTAACCAAATGGGCATTTTTTGAGATGTTTCTTCTTGGTTAATGACTCACATTCCATTGGTTCTGTGGAGTCTTCAGTAAAAAGTTCAGATAAATCGCGCTTTTCATCAAAAGCTTCGCTCCTTTTTCTGTAAAATACAACATAAGTAATAGGATTTGAACTAAAAGAATTTTACTCTTTTTGTTTTTGAAGAAATAATTGACGTTTCTTTTCCTGCGTAAAAGCCAAAGTCCTGCCTGAGTATTTATAACAATCACTAAATGAAGACACATTTTCCTCTGGAACAGCATTTTCACTTTCTTCAAAAGACCTTAAACGGAAAACTTAATAAGCAAATTTAAAAATGTAGTTTTTCTGCCATACATTGTACTAATATTTAATTAATTAAACAAAAGTAAGACAGTCACGTTAAAACACACAACATTTAACACAAAAATTATTTAAAATTTGAAATACAAACATAACCTAAAAATTGTAGACAGGTTAGCATAACAACCGATTTTGATTTCAGCCGATTACATTTAGCTACCGTTTTATTTTCGTACCGAAAAACCATTCGTCCGATATGGATATTTTCGTAAAAATAGAAGTAATTATACAAGTGTTTCGATAATTAAACCGTAGGTATCTAGAATGTAACCGCATTTATTAGAAATGGAAAATCTAAATCTAATAAAAACATAAAAAAGCTGGAAATGGATTTTAATTGAACCAAAATTCTGCAAAATTGAAATAAAGTTTTTTTCTATTTTATCAAAAATGGTATATAAATAAGTATGAATCTTATGATTTTATAGTTCTAGAATATGTTAAAAAATTATTATTTAATATGTAAAGTATGTACCTACCCACGTTTTTAAGAGTTTTATTAAATACACAATTTTGTTCTTAAATACTCATTTTTATTAATTAATATTCTAAATCAACCTATTATAATAGAAAAAGTAATTTTCCCTTCTGAGTTTTGGTGTCCATTATTTTTGATTCACAACTTTGTTTGTATTGCACTTTGTTTCCATGGTGTAGTAGTGAAAAACTCAATCAATAAATAAACAAACCGACGAAACCCACAAAATAAACCTGCTAAACATTCGTTTCAAGCAAAGAAAAAAATCAAACAAATAAGCTATCGTTATGGATTTTGGTGACGACCCATTAGGAGACGTGTTATCCGATGGAAGCAACGACAGTTTCTTCGATGAACCCAGGCCTGCATCCAAAAGGGCAAGTTTGACCAAAACCCCAGAAAAAAAGTCCATCACAGACTTATTCAACATTACCGACAAAACCCCTGAAAATAATCAAGTGCCAAAACGACCGGATGATTGGTTGGGATTAGATTCCAAAGACACAAAATCCCCTTCGCGTACTCAAAAATTAGCCAAAAAAATTAGCTTCGATGATGACGACGACATTTTGGGCAATTTAGGGCTAACAAAGAGACCTCAAAGTAAACCAGAAACCCATTTGGAAGAAAAGAAAGCACCGTCAAAGAAATTGGATTTGCTTGAGAGTATTTTGGGACCATCTAAAAGCGAAGATGTTAACAAACCATCGACTTTTGAAGATATTTTAAAAGAGAGTAAAGCAAAGACTGCGACTCCGACTGCGACTCCAAAACTGACACCTTCTAATCCACCAACAGAGCCTTTGTTGTTGAGCGAAGGGCCTCGAGAAGGTCGACGAAGGCGTAGATCTTCTGCTGGATTATTAGACCCTTTAGGCTTATTCAGTAGTGAAACAAAAATTGATGATTCTGCAACTAAAGAAAAAACAATCATCAACTCTACTGAAACTCCTTTTTCAAAACCTACCCCTTCTAAAAGTACTCCAAATATTATCTCTGATCCAGGTTTCTTTTGGTATTTTTGTTTTTTTTTTTTGAATAATAATATATAATTTAGGGCTTCCGGAGTGGCTTGGTGGCGGATCCGCAATCAAACAAAGCAAATCGGAAAATATACTGCCTACGAAAGAATCTAAACCAGAACCTGCTAAGCAAGAACCCGAAAAAAACGTGGAACCAATAAATGAAAGCGACCAATCTACTTTAAATACTATTTTAACACAGCAAAAGTTGGCTCACTCTCATATGGAGTACCAAAATACAGCTATCACTCTTCAACAACAAGAATCGCAATTATTAATGGCTCTTCAGTTGAAAAAATATGAAGACAATTTATCCGAAATGCAAATGAAGCAACAGGAAGTTATAATGAAACAAGAACAACAATTTAACATGCTTCTAGAAAGACAATTTGCTAAACAACAAATCATGGAAAATAATATGCGTCTTCAACAAGAGCGAATTAATAATCATATTCAAATGTTATTAGCACAACCACCAATTGCAAAGCATTTGGGTCAAGAGGAAATGGACGAATTAAAAAAGACAGCAAGTGAGGAAAGCGTGAAACTTTATGAAAACATAATCAACTCTTTGAAACAAAGACAGCATGAGGAAATTTTCTTACTGGAGGAATCCTACAAGTGCGTTCTTATTCCTAATTATGTACTTGAATTACTCAATTAATGTTTTATTTCAAGGAAACAAATAAATTTACTAGAACAAAGCTTGGAATCAGTCGAAAAACGATTAAAAAATGACGTTGAAAAAATATCAGAAGTGTTTGAGAAGAAACTAAAAGCAGTACAAGAGCAACATGATAACGAAATTACGAAATACAAACAAAAAATTCACGAAGCTGAAATTCAACATTCGGAAGAAATAAAACAGATTAGAGAAAGTAATTCTAGAGTTATTGAGGAAGTTAAATACGAATATTCCACCCTTTTGGAAAATGTAAAAGAAGCCAAAAAATCTGAAACATCATTATTTCAGGAATCAAATACTTACCTTCAGAAACTAGATGACAATATTGAAATCCTATATGCCAATAGCAAAAGTTTAGGAGACCTCAAAGATCATATCTACAAAGATTATGGAATATTATCCCGAGCACGAGAAGAGTCTCTAAAAGCCAAGGAGCAAGAGATTATTTGTAAATAATAATGTCTCTTATATGATATGAAAAAACCGTCTCTTGTGTTTCAGTAATGAGAAGTACGCTAGAAAAATGTCGTGAAGAAGCCGAAAAAGAGAGAGCAGAGCTTTTGGCTTTGGTGCGAACCTTAGAAACAAAGATTGCAGAACAAAATCAAAACGCTCGTGAAGAAAGATGGGCATTTCAGCAAGCAGCTAGTACTTTAGCTGCACGATCAGCAGCTTTGGATAGAGAAGCTGAGTTTAACAGAACAGCTTTCGAACGTGAAAGAGAACAATTAAAGGTAAGATAAACAATTATTTTGTTATGATTGTTACATATAAAAAATTGTAGACCCTGAGGGAATCCATTTTGGCAGAACAAGAGAAAACCATGTTGCAACTTTCCGAGGAAAAATTATCCCTCGCTGCTGAAAAATCTCGGTTCGAAACATCCAATAAATTAATGGTCAATTACGACTCACAAAAGGCTAAAGCCGAAATCGATGCTGCTGTTCAGATAGCGAAGGAGGCAGCCGAAATGGCAGACAAAGAGCGGGAAAGTCTTAACAAAGAGAGATGCGAGATGGAAAAATTAAAGCGATCTTTGCAAGATCATAAACGAAAATTAAATTTGAGAGAAACAGAAGTAGAGAATTTAATGAAAGAAGCTGAAAATAAGAAAAACGAAGGTGAAAAAGCAATTTTTGAGTCGAAAACTATCGAAAACAAATACAACGAAAGACTGAGGGATTTACAAAATCAGTTAAACATGTTGGCAAACAGAGAAAAGAAGTTAGCAGAGGAGAAAATTGCACTTTCTAAAGAACGTTTGTCGCTGAACACTCTAATGCGTCAGAGTAAGAAGTGCAGTCTTTGTAGTGCTGATCCTCAGAAACTTGAGGAAAGTAATCTTAACATAAACTCAGATGTCTTAACGTCTTATTTTTCTAGATTTGATCATGTAAGTATTGCATATCAAGTGGGTGATACCTAAATTTTGGTTTTGTTAGATTGACAATGATATTCTTCGTCTTCGCTTGGAAGCAACGGAGGAAAATTTATTGAACATAAACCACGATGTGCCAAGCTAATTAAACAATCTTTTCTAAAAACTTTTATTATTTGGTTTGTACGTTTATAAAAAATACAATCTTAAGAATATTCCAATCTAAATTTATTTAACTGTAGTGACAAATTATTTTTCTAGTTACACCTGCATGACCTTCGATAAAGTACACAGATAGGCGTTACAAGTAGGCCGGTTTACTACTGACAATAATATAAAATATACAAATATTTATAAAATACTGGGAACAAGTATCATTAAAATTTAACTTTACAAAATATACATTAACATTCAATAAATTAAAACCGGATAATAGATTTTTTACAATATAAATTAGTTCAGAATAAGACAACTTTGAAATATATGTATTACTATGCGGTTAAAACATTTAGGTATAAAACTTTCCATGTTGTTGAGGTTTATAAAAGTTATCAAGATCAACAATAAAAATTAACATTCTAGAGCGAGGCACTTGAATGAATTATATAAAATTAAATAATGCATAGTATTGTTAAGTAGCAATCTATAACATCCACCAATCACAGTGTCTAATCACATAATGGACGGACCATTGAGCTACTTTTAACATTTATATACATTATACATAATATCCAATATACAAGTATTCGTAACAATTAATAATACATATTATAAATTCTATATACAAAATTCAACATTAAAATACAAACATCCTAATTTAATATTGACTATGCAGATCTATGCTTTACCTCAAGTAATTGTGGATAATTTTCAACAATATTGAGTAAAATCCCATCAATATAGCATCTTAATTGCAGATTTACCTCCTGTTGTTCTTTGAGTGCTTGTTGCATCTGAAATGAAAGTGACATTTCACGTTTCTGAATTTTTACATAAATAGTAATCAATGAAATTATAAAGCTGACAAAGCACAGTATAGTGCAATTTTAACTTCTATTAAATAAAATTAATGGTGCATACCTTAGCTACAGATTCGCGATCATGTAGAATGACAGGCTAAAAACAGAAAGAACATTTATAAGCGACCAGCAACCCATTATAAAGCAATCACAAATTAACAAAGAAACGTGCAAAATCATCAAAGCGCGATTATGCAAAGCTATAGTCATTTAGAATGGCCAAAATGACAATAGATTTCTTGAAATAATAAAAAATCATTTGTTAAAAACTATTTTCTAGTTTAGTTTAAGCATTTGTTAAGGCACTACTCTAATAAATATTTTTAAACAAAATTGCATCAAACTCAAACAGCATCAAATTAAAATTTTGTTTTTTTCGCGCAAAAATAATTTCTAGTGTGTATGTACTATGAATATTTATTGCTTGCTTGTAAAAATATAGATGTGCGAGGATTTAAAGTGCACTATTTTTAAAATTAAACTCTTTTAGGCCACCATCAGCTTCGTATTTTTTATAGCAGAGGTGCGTCATTAAAAATATTTCTGTATTAATTACCTCATCATGTGTCATGGCTTCCAATTCTGCAGCAAGACTATTTTCGCCAGCTGTGAGCATTCTGCCTTGCTCAAGACCGGCATGAAGTAGACTAGCTTGTAACTCATCATTAGCTTCCTGTAGCTGAGTATTTTTGTTTCTCAAATTTGTGATTTCTTCGTGTAGTTCTTCGAGTCTGATCGTTTCAGGTGAGGTAGTTGGTAACGCTGGTGTCCTAGCTTCAGACCTTAACCTTTCGATTTCTCTAGATAATTCTTCTATTAATTGAACTTGTGCTTCATGTTCTTGGTTCAGTCTAAAAATAATTATTATTAGTAATTTTACTAGATTTAGATGTATAGTTTACAACCTTCTTTCTTTCTCCTTAAAACTAGTAGCTTGCTCTTTCGCGAATATTACTTCATTAGTCAGTTCCTGGATTTGATCTGTCAGTTCTTTTCTCTCGTTTTCTAGTTTCTCTATTCGCATCCGTTGTCTAGCTACTTCTTCTTTCAAATTCGATGCTTCCGTTTCAGCGGCGTGTAATCGAATACTTGCATTTTCTAACTGTAATTGTTTTTCTCGTTCTAATCTATTTAGCATTTCTCTGGACCTCCGTTGTTCGTCCTAAATGAAACCCACCTCAACATCGACAATCAACCTAAATAAATCCTTGAACATACCTGCAAACGTTCATCGTATCTCATCTCAGTGTCCCTTAGTTGTTCTTCCAACATTATTACCCGGGCTTGAAGGGCAGCATTGTCGGATTTGGCCCTTGTATATCTCTCATCGTTTTGATTTGCCGAGTCTTGGAGCACGCCCACTTGCTGTTGAAGCACTTGGAACTGTAATCAAATAAGTCACCTTTATCAAACTGGTCGATAAATATAACAAAATTTTGTAATCAAATCCAAAAAATAACTCTTATTTAACACAGTGATTTCAAATCTTTTTACTTCATAACAAATTCTGAATTAATTTAATATAAGTATATAACCGTAAATAAGTACATGTTTAAAAATAATGAAAATGATTACATACTGAAAAAACATCATATTGTGTTGTGATTATATTAAAAATTAATAAAGCCTAGTTAAAATATTTTCGAATTATTTCACAATTTTTAAGACAACAATTTTTTTATAAAACAAGGTTTAAGAACACACAAGAACGTGTTGTTTTTGCCAAAAAATGTGTCTATAAAAAGTATAGTAGCTTGATAATGTTTTCGTAAGAAGTCAAGATAATACCTCCTTAGCTGGATTGACTCCATCAATGATTTCGATTTTTTTAATGACATTTTTTGACAAAATTCATACCTGAAGTTATTTTTCATTGCCGATAATTTAAATGAAAATTACCATTACACTTTTAAATAACACAATAAAACTCAAAAAGTAGCATTGCAAGGCATGCAATGATTCAAAAATAGTAATTACCTACAAATAAAAATCATTCAATGAAAAGATTCCAACAACAATAATATGTGGGCACGTTTATTATAACTTATGGTTATTAATAAATTTTCAATTGAATTGAACGTGTACGATATTAAACCAACGAATAAACCTAATTTTAACCATTTGCCTTCAAATTTAAGAACGTTGCCCTTCCTTTAATTCAATGATTCACTTTTTAAATTAACTTTAATTCAACCCATTACTAATTGTTTCCAATCGCCCTTAGTCACTGCAATTTCTTCAGCTATGACTTGAATATCAATCAAAAATCGATCAAAAGTCTTACTTGATCTGACACTTCTTCACACCACTGATGTGCCGGACTTTTCTTAACTCCATTAATAGTATGAGGGAGATAAGGCGGTGGCCTTAAAAGCCCTTGTGGCGTGAAATTCGTTTCCGTTGGTCCAATAAATTCGAATTGTCCCTCCCACATATCATAATCAAGTTCAGATAGGTAGGAGACATCATTTTCGTCATCACTCATTTTTTAAAAACCCATTTAACTGGTTTAATATGTCAACGAACACAACACTTGTGAGTATTCACTACTGTCAAATAACTGATAAGACGACGTTGATAACCCTGGACTTATCTATGTTGTGTTGAGTTTGTGCATTGCTATTTCGCTACTAGTGCAAACTTTAAATTTAGTGTAAGGAGTCGGCGTTAAATGAATCATTTCCAAAACGCGACGCTTAGCCAAATCGGTCAAAGTAATAATTCACTAACAACTCTAATGATGAATTGCGTTCAAAGATGACACCGTTTCGATTTTTTATTGTAGTAATTGGATAGGATTGTGATTCGACACTATCGATGTTATCCCAGCAGGAGTAACAGTAGCAGGAAACTCGAGTTTTCCAAACAACCGACGTGTATCACTGCCACCGCACCTGCACTCTTTGCAGTTGCCAGATTTGAAAAATCGAATAAACAGAAGTTCGAAGGACTCAAGTTCCTGCAACCGCGCCTTACGCTTTCAGTTAAAACCGGCAGACTAACTCTATCAGGCGTACAATGTGTATGTGTTGACTGACGTCATGAACTTTGAATTAACAACAGGCATGCAGATGCCAACCAAGCGACCGTTCACAATCTTTGAATGTCTTTTCTTCATAATTTATGAAAAATTCGAATTGGGCATGTGTGGTGAACACCTGTTATCAAGTGCTTGATTGACAACTAATTAGAAGCTTCTTAATTTGATAATAATTAATAACTGTGACCGATATTTTTCATTTCCCTAGAAATATTCACGCTCTATTTTTACACATTATATCAAAACATGTGTACAAAACTGAATTTCTAAAATAAGGTTCTTGTCAACAACTTGGAGATGCGCCAAAGGACGTTCGATGCATTACTTTTTGGAGCAGGATGATTCAGCTCAAATAAATGTAATTTTGGACAAGATGTTATATAATATGACGGTCACAGCAGTATAATGAAAATTCACATAGTATTGAATTTTTTTGAGCGGAAGCCCCTCCTCGTGATATCCGTTTACAAAGATACGGTATGAAGACATGAGTAAGTGACATGTGGATGTATTGTGTGGGACAAACCAAGGACTTTCTCAGCATTATCGCGATAATTTTTATTTAATAGACATTGAACAAACTTGAGAAAAACTTCTCAATATCGAAATTATAACTACAGAACTTTTTTTTGAAAAATTTGTAATGTTACTTTAATAAAAAAGCAGAGCACCCAGAAGGGATGACCGTACGAACTTAAAATTTCTCGAAAACCTTGAAACGTCTAAACTTTTACTCAAATTCACTGTTTATAAAATCTCGTGTTCATTTAATTTTGTGTTTCGTCCTAAACTGCAACTGCAGCTTCTCTCAACCTCTAAGTTAATCACCAACGAAGTAATTACATACATTCTTAAGGTACCACCCAGAAAATTTAAATTTTGCAAGAAAATAAAAATAACTACGTTGAAATATTGCTTTATTAAGTAATTAGGTTAATTAATGGTTATATAACATGTATGACAGCAATTTCCCTAACTTCTGAATTTTTTACAAGGTCGGTCATACTGCAGGTACGTTGCAAATATAAATTATTATGTATCCTCAGTTAGGATAACGCTTATGAATAAAAACACGATTAAAGCCGTCACACCAGATTTTTATTTCAAACACAACGCGTTTCAACCACAAAGTGGTCATCCTCAGGTGAGAATAAAACTACTTTTTAATTACTTTTTTAAGATAGATAATGCTTATGTTACTTTAATTTCAGCTATTAAAGATGCAACTAATGACAATAAACAAACATTTACCACCAAAATAACTGAAAATGTCCATAAATCAGCAAAGTTGTTTGAAGCTGGAAACCTTACTTTATTAATAATATTATGAAATACATATAAAATTTAAAATATACTGGTAAACAACTACATACGGTTTTCTTGTTTTTTTTTTTAAAATTAAATTTTAAATGGATTTTCTTCTTTAATCGCAATTTTGTGCAATTAAATATAAGCGTATTTTACAGAAAAAATTGATATGCAAACTCGGCGAGTTTTTTTTTTATCATACAGTTTCAACAAATTTTTGTGAATTAAAGTATTTACAAAATATGGGAATGCGTGAATGACAAGTGATAACTATTATCACAAATTGAACCATTTGCTGCAAGATCTTTTTTCTATGTTTTTTTCCTAAACGTGATGTTTTTGCATCTAAATAGACATTGTAAATAGACAGTAAGACTCATCTTCCTATTTGATAAAATTTTTAATAAATCACAGTTTTACAGCTCGTTAACTTCACACTGGTAAAATTAAAAAGAAAACTCGAAAAAATGAGTCAGAGCTTGAACATTAATAAAGAACAAAACGTCACATCGTCGCTCTCCTTCACAATCTAAAATATTTTCAGAACTACATTATAAATTCTAGACACGAAAAAAAAAGATAAAATATGTCTCTGACCTAACGTAGGCTGCACTAACGCAATATTTTCTCTTATTTCCTCATCTTAAATAGTACACAAAAATATAACAAAACACTCACTTTATGATGTAGATCATGCACATCTTCTTCTAAGGAAGCATCAGAGTACATGTCATCGGCAGTGTCGCATGTGCTGCTCCTCCCTGATGAATTGAAACTGGAGCTGCGGTATAATTGACTGTAATCACTTTAGTTGTCAACAATGCACAATTAAAAGAAAAGTCAAGAAAAAATGAATCGCTCACCTGGCTAAAGCGTTCGATCCGAGTTGCCTTTTTCCGTTGCTGTAACAAATACATCTTGGTTAAAATAAAGCGAGTGATGACGAGAAAGATATGAGACACACAAGCACATCATACATAATCCAAACTCACACTTCCTTAAAGGTTTCACAAAGCAGTGTTGCCAGGATTAACATAATTCAACACTACTCATAAGATTATTAAACATTTTTAAAAACAAAACTGCCCTCTTCATTAAAAGATAATGTTTTAAAATAAAAAATGCAAAATACTGGTTCAACAGGCATTACCAACATATATCCATCTCTTTTGTCTACCCTATACATAAAGAAACTGACAAAACAGAAGGAATAAATTGACGACTGGCAACGTTGCCTTCATATTGTACCATGAGACCCACTCGCATACCATAAAAGTTACCTTTAACACGCCCACAGTCGAGAAGACAAAATCATGCAAAGTGGTACAAGTATGCGTCATTCCTCTTATTTCATAGATGACCATTGACTCTGACCTAACAACAGTGGTTTGCTTTTTTTTTCATTGTTTTTGTACCTAGTATTGAAAACAAATTTGCGATTTACGCACCCTTTAATCTATTTAATAGCTCTAAAAATAATCCCGCGAGCAAGGTGTGTTGCTGAATTCGTAGGATCTAAACAACCTAATTAATTACAAATCAATTGTTAATTTTAAAATGGCAATCATTAAAATGGAAACTAGCATTCAAACGTTTTCTTTATAAAAATGTTGTTATGCTGTAACCACATCTCATGCAAACAAAGTATTAAAACAGTAAAAACAATGAATCTTCGTTGCACGCACACATATTGTGTGAAAATGCAATTATTTCTATTGTTTTTAATACTGTAAATAATTTCATCTTAATGGCTAGTAAAAATTTCACAGTTTTAAAACTCTCTCTGTGTAACTTGAGCTTTAGGATGTTATGAACTGGAAAAGTGTAAAATGATCTTTAACCAGTATAAAATATCTTACTAAACCGTAAAAAAATTGATTTCGAGTTGGTAACGCTTGATTAAATGTAGAGAAATTAACATGTTATTCAGGTATTAACGTTGATTTAATAACTGTCCACACAGCGTTCTTGACTAATGTTTACAAATTATTTCCAGTGACCTTGTAAGCAAAGTTAAGTTAACAAAGCTTAATTTAACAATCGACAACAAATCAATTGATCGCAAAATAAAAATCTTATGCTATTTGATTAAAGATAATTTTAGTCAATTTCAATTTTATTTTAGGTACCTATTTTACTTTTTACTCTGACAACAGTAAAAAAATATAAAAATACTCACTGCCTGAAAGAACCCCATCTCCGATTTGGCAAGTTATCTTGGTTGCTGCAAAAAGAAACGGAAAAAATTAATTTTTCCCACTAAAGAATAAAATATGTACAAGAAAACGAATTTTAGGAAAAAAAGAAACAACGAAAAGCTCGACATAACAATGAAACGAGAAAAATGGAAGTGTTGTGTTCTAAAATCGTCAATCATAGTCCCAACAGATAACAACTTTTAGAATGCTCGGTCGGGAACACAATTTTTGACTTCAGGATTGTATTTGGGTTAGTTAGGAGGAAACCATACTAAAAATGCCCGGTTTTCAGAGACGAGTGGGACCCAAGGGGACACTAAGAAGGTGCCATTTGATGCATTTTCGTTTAACAGAACACGGTGAAACAGAAAACGGTGCATGTTACAAAAAATTAAAGCTTATAGAATTTTTACAAAATGGTTTTTTCGGGTTTTTTCTATCTCAAATAGTTTTCGAGATATTCGCAAACAAATATCGCACTCTCTAAAAAACTATTAATGAATTAACGTAAAGATTGTAAAAGTTGTAAGCATTGTGATTGGGCAATTTAAGGTCGGCCATTATAATAATGTAAAAGACCAATCATTTTACATTTTTTGCATTCATTCAAAATTAATGCAATAATGTGATTGGTCCGTTTGAGGTCGGCCATTATTATAATGTGGGTAACCATGGAGAAACCAATCACTTTTGACTTTAGTTTAATTTGGTTTAATTCATTTATTCATTCAAAAGGTAACTTCAATTTTTTAAATGAAAACCTGTGCCCTTTATACGCTCTGTGCTGCCAATTGTGAGTATTTTGACGGAGAATTTGCACCTTATGTTTCGTTGTATTTACTTGATTGGGAAATAAAACTTTAAACCTTAAAATAGGAATGTTAGTGTTTACTATAAGCTAACATACGCAACATAAATTGACGACGACGATAAGTACGGAAGTGAAAATTTTCTTTGAATCAAACCATTTTCATCCAAAAGTGAAACATAACCCCACTTTCTTGGAGGGGGCTTCAAAGACTGTTTTTTGCAAGTTGCAGAGGGATACAGTAAGTACAATTTGTTATCAGCAACCAACATTCCGTCACAATCACTTTTGCTTTAAATTTGGGATTTAGGTAGGTAGTATGATATCAAAAAGTGAGGCAAAATAAAGTGCTCTTAATGAGCGCGATATTTGTAAGTGAATATCTTGAAAACTATTTAACATACAAAAAAGTACCTATCTTGTAGGAAATTTTATAAGCTTTAATTTAATACATAACCATTTTTTCGTAATACGCAATATAAGCGAGAAACCATAAACGGTACCTTCTTGGTGCCCTCCTCGTAAATGGTCCAAACAAAAATTTAGTTCCCGACCATGTAATTTACAACCCCTTTTTGAGCGTTCATTGAATACACTACCAAAAAAACATGATGAAAGTAGCTTGACTTTTTAGATGTTTCAATACTACACATTTTTTTTTTAGGAAAGTTCAACAGAAAAAATAATATGGGCGTGTGATTATAAAAATTAAAATATTTTTTAAAACATTTTTAAATAGTCTAATATGATATTATAACAAAGTTAATTTCGAAATCAATAACAAACATTTCCTTCAGAAATATTATGTAACCTTAAACGGAGAAAAGCTCTACATTTGTGAATTTGATGATGCAACTCTGTTCCAAGATTAAAACTTTTGAATAGATTTGAGTTTACTAACCTTGATGAAGTCCTCCTCAAGCTGGTTCGCAACCATGTATGCCTATTTATACCCGAAGATGGGCTTCTCGTTCTAATACCATCCCTGCAAAAAACAAATAATAAGTATGTACATGCTTTAATTAGTAGAAAAAACATTTTACATCACACATTTCCTTGAGGTGAGTCATTTACAACTTATATCTTATTACAATCAGGAAATTTAAATCACTATTTAATGAAATTTTTAATTTCCTGAACAAATTTAGGAAAGAATCTTAACAGGTGGTTATTTAAATAAAAATTTTTTTTTTTCTTGTAACCTATATTTTTGATGGAATTCTTCGTCTAGCGATGACACTAGAAACTTTGCAGGATTTACAAACAATAAAGTCTTTACAATAATGAAGAATTAAGATGTTATCAACAATTTCCACCGTACCAATCTCTCACGCTTTACCTAGCAGTGAAAGTTAAACCTTATAAATTTCTCGACATGACTCATAGTAAATTATGTAAGCAATTAATAACAAAATAGTTGAGCTTAACGGCGAATTATCAACGCAAATAATTAAGTCCAAGGTGAGAAAAATCAGCCACCCTTAACAAAAATAGAACGAATAGATTCCTTCAGTTAAATATCGATCCTGGGTTAATTATCATTTTCCGTGCCAATACAGGACGTTTTCACCTTGACAGTAGCAAAGATAACCCCTTTTCGTCGAAGGGAAGTTGTCAACTCACCCTAAATTCCTGTCGCTGGAAATACCCGAGTCGGCGTCGAGGTCAACACCTTCCCCATTCCATTCGTAGTTTTCACCGTCTGACAAGGAGGAGCACTGACTTTTACTTTGCTCAGCAGGACGAGGACTGTCTGGTGGATTTAAAAGAAAACTCGGTTCCGGACCTGCGCTGCCATTTCCCATCGTCGAGTCTGTTGCTGCCGTGGTGGGCGACATCATGCTCTCTAAAAACCAGGACATCGGAACACTAGATTACACCTATTGATTACTGTTATTTGGAGACATATCTACAACTGGATGCTACTATGTACATACATTGTTAATAAAAAAAGGTGTAATCATGAATGAGCGGTAAACGTCATTATGGCAGTAGAAGAACGGAAACGAATGAAGAAATAAAGTCTTCGGGTGCTTCTTATAACTGTATTCTTTAAATATAAGCAAATTCCAAAAAACTAATGTTAAAAATAGTAAAGACTGACAATTTTTTTTATGTTGGTGGTCATTCACTTTAATCTATTGATTTTGTAAGTAATCGATTAAGTTTGGTGAAAGCTAAATAAACACCAAAACAGGATTAATAAATTTCTTTTGCAAATGACAAAAAATTGTTATAAATGATCTAATTCCAATAATTAAGAAAAAATTCTCTTAAAATCAATTTCATTAATAGACAAAATGGTTAGTCTTAAGAAGCCAGTTAAGTAGATTACGAACAACCCATTTGAAGTGATAATTAGTGTTAACTGTTACAATTAAAATCTAATTAAGCTCAAGTTTCTCTCGAAAATACGTTTTTAGAAAATTGATTAATTAACTGCCACTATTACAGCAATGATTTTACTATTACGTGCTTACAAAAACATTACATACGGAATATTCCTTAATTAGCAATGTTTGATAATAATTGTATTTGTTAAATTACTTTCATTGAACAGCAATGGCTGTGTTAATGTGGATAAAAACAATACTGGATTGAAATCAGCAGTAGGTAACCAAAGCAAATTCGCTTAATTCCGTTTGATTTACAATTATCTCATTTTGAAATTATAAACTTTTTTTTATTAAATTTTTACGACGTTATAGTTAATTAGGAATTTCTTGTCAAACAAAATAATAAAAATCATAATGGAACGTAATACCATTTAATTCACAATAAAACTTAGTTGAAAGAAATGAAGAAATTGTGCTTTCAACTTTTCAGTTTTAATACGAGTACATGGAAAGTATAGTGCATGAAACCTCTCAAGTATTTCATTTCAAGGTTATAATTACTAAAAAGATTAAAATTAATTCAATTTATCACGAGCTGTGCAAATAATTTTTTTAAACTTAAATGAGACTAAATTCCAACAAGTCAAAAAAGTTTAGATAGAAGGTTATGCATGGTTCCATGATTGAGTTTTGTTTCCATCTAGGATTATTACATTATCCACATGTCCAGTATAACTTTCATCTTCAATACAGTTTTTATTTTGGATAATTAATAAATTAAAAGTTAAAAGTTCATTCACATATAAAAATCTGAATGTACAGGAATCCGGAGAGATAGTCAACAATAAACGTACCAGGACGTGCCATGCAATTGAAAAGAGATAACACACCATATACATACATTCATATCGCTATACTGGTATACCAGAGTTTGCAATAAAAAGTAAACGTCCTCGTTCTCAAAACCTTGCATTTTAACAACTCAAAAAATCTAAAATTAGAAAACTAACAACAAATGAATTATGATTCAACACTATTCTAGAAAAAATATTTTCGCAAAATGACCATTTTGTTTGAGCAGTAGTGATTTTCTGCTACATTATTACATATTATACACATATTGTTATATTTCTAGAGTTCCTTGTTTATGAAACGCAAGGAGTGTAAACACGAGCGACGTGCCACAAATTGTATTATTATGATGGTTGCATATCGTTAGTTCCAAAATACACACTTCGTATTTAGAAAGCATGTATCTAAATTTAATTACCTTGTGCATTTCAAAGTCTAAGAATAAATTAGAGTGACATCAAGAAAATAAGATCAAAGCCGTAATTCGCGCTCAAACAAATAAAGTCACGGATTTTTAAATTGGATATTCTCACATAGAATTATCGACAATGAAAGCTGCATTGTATTCACGAAAATGTAGTAATGATATGCAATACTAAAAGTGCAATGAAATTAATAATTCATTATTTTTTGTTGAAAGTTGCAAATGTTAAGGATATAATAATTGTAGCCGGTGGAGTGTGTAAGTAGATCGTGATACGTGACAATTGGAGCATTTATGTGAAAGAGACAACAAAATGTTTCAGGTGAAAAGCCCTAATCTGTAAGCCACATTTAGTTTGAATTAACTTTAAAATAAATAATTAGAAACATGTATTTTATTTCTGTTATTGGGTACACTCATAGGAAGGAAATCGTGACACCTGTCGATTTATTTTTAAAATACCCTACATTTACTAAAACAATAAATTTTAACACACTTACATTTATATGTTGTTTCACGGTGGATATGGTGATAGTTATGACACATGTTTAATGTTTTTTTAGACATAAAATAAATAAATGTATCTGTAACATGTCTCGTGTGCCACATGGTACATCTGGTAGAAATCTAACCACGAATGGTATTCGCCCCTAAAGTGCTATAGTGTCAAAAAATAATCAGGAAAGTTACAGATTAGGTGTTGTAGGTTGTACCCCGTGCGTGATCATCAAATGAGAACAATGGAAATTTTATCGACGACTTTTGTTTTATTGAAGTTTCACTTTGCGGTTAATGGTAATAAATAAACCGACCTACATTTTGAAGCAATGTTATCAAAATTGTGACTGTTCTATTTTCTTATCGTTTAATAGGCCAAATCTGTATAATTAGTATTAACGACAAAAGACTGCAGTAAATTTTTTGAAAATTGTATGATAATCAAGTGATAACCTGACGATAATGCTACAACGAGGTCGCCCACAACTTCAGGACAAAACGTTTCTTTAGGTTGCTTCAATGATAAAGTAGAAAGTATATTTACAACGATTTTTGTTCACACATCATAAGTGAATGACTCTTTATAATCTTATAAACTGCAATGACATGCCTGCTTTTCCCAAGATTTCCCGTTTCCGACAAAAATTTCATTTTCTATGGTAGAGTGACTTGAATAAAAGATCCGTAATTAATTTAGATTATCATCCTTGGGAATTTGTTGAGAGTGCCGGATAATAAAGTTGACGATATTTAACGCTAAAACGCAAATTTCTGCTGACGTCGGTTTGTGAATTTATAAATTAGCGTAGAAAAGCAAATCGATAAATACCTAATTGGACAAACAGCCTCCACTGCGGAGATGGCAAAATAGTATATTATTTACGTAGTGAAAAAAACAAATCAACTAAATAGTAACAATTCGACAATCCAATATCATGTCATTGAATATGTTTAGTGTACAAGGGTGAAAGTCCGAGTGGAACAAATTCTGCGTGTGGAAAATACACTGGCCGCCAAAATTAACCGGACAACTAAAATTTTGTGATTTTTCACATTGCAATATTTTTGTTATTTTTTGCCGGATTTTGGTTTAAAGAACGAACTTTGCAGAATATTGTAATTAAATTCAATAACATTTCTAGTTTTCTCTTGTAAATGTTTTATACTTAAAAGACGAAAGCACTGTTTTTTATACTGAGCTGTGGTGTGCGGCAGAGACAAACTTAAGTTTTCTCTGATTTCAGACTATTGCCCGTTCTTTTCTGAATGAGAACAAATTTGTTTCAAAATTTTATCTTTTGATGCTGATGAGATACAAAGCATTGAAAAAGACGTTGCTTTTCTAATGTTACTATATATTCGTTCAGAAACAAGGCTACATAAAAAGGTAGTTAAACCGAAAATTATTGCTTATGTCACCAAAGGAACACAATTACGTCTTTGAACACAAAAAATATGAAAAACTTGGAACTGAAAAGGATTACAACAAGTGAAACGGTTATTTATTGGAAGTTTCCATGCGCCTATTTTGACGTTTTGGCACATTCGGCCTACTAAATACGACCATTCATTGAAATCGGAAATGTAATCCTTTTTTTGAAGGTTTATATCTCTTATGTCTCAAGAACTAAAATTATGGAAAATGTGCTACATAATTCAGAAAAGAATGGGCAAAAATCTGAAATCAGTTAAAACTTAAGTTTGTCTCTCTCGCATTCCACAGCTCAGTGAATGTTACTGAATTAAATTACTATGTTCTACAAAGTTTTTTTCTTTAAGCCAAGCAAAGTTCGTCGAAATCCGGCAAAGAATAACAAAAATGTTGCAATGTGATGATAAATCGCAAAATTTTAGTTGTCCGGTTAATTTTTGCGGGCAGTGTATGTTTTCAATCATGAGTCTACACTTAAAAATCTTAGTTTTTGGGAGTTTTTCTTTAAATTTTTTATTTGCTAATGAGGAACACGAAAAATAATTTTATTCATCCTCAAGCATTCTAACTACTTTTGAAGAAAGTAAAAACTGACTATCCATCTGTGGAGAAAGGGTTGCTTTAGCAAGAAGCAATACGTATGAATGTACACAAACAGTTTAATGATAATGACATCTTGTAAAAAAGTTTTCTTCCCACATGAATAAGTTTTCTTATTTTGTTTAGTTTATTTAAGACAACTGATGTCTTAAGTTTTTAAAAGATTCATAAAGTATTGATTAAAGAAATCTTAGCTGAGGCATTCTGTATGCTGAGTAAACTTTATTATGAAACAGGTACCTAACTTTTTGCAGGTAAACCTATCCATTCAACATCGTTATAAAGTATCTATTTTTATGACACAAAAGAAGAATATGGAGAAATGGAAATTTGAAAAGGTAAGCTTACGAATTTGCTAGAACTAAGTAGGTAGGTATACCGACTTGCCAACATAGAACTCGAACTAAACACATGATTTTTTGATATTTTTCTCGTTTATGTTGAATGTTATTTTTATTAACAAAATAGTTGTATACTCCATGTAAATAAAACTGACCTTTGATATTAATATTATGAAAAAAAACACTACACGGAATCAGAAAAAATCAAGTTTTGCTCAATCTTTTATTCATAATCATAACGTACCCCAAGGTTAGGCGATGACATTTCAAACAGGTAGAATCACTTTTAACTTCTACAATCTCAAAACATCGAATAAATGTAGCAAAAATAACATAATAATTTATGAAATAATGAATAAATTAAACATAATCTGATCTAAGAATAACGTAAAAATAATAATATGAGAATAATCATAGCAGTGTTAAATCTCATTTCCAAGAGTTTCTGATTGGTACAATAGAAAATAGTTCAAAAAATATTATACTCTTCAAAACTAATGCTTTATTAATGACAGGACATATTTCTTCAATTTCATTTATGTACAAGCATTTAAAAAAAGTCAGATTAAAAAAAGTCATGCAAATTTTGTAGAATTGTTCTAAATAACAGCCGAGATTTTAATGTCATGACATTCCCAACTCTAAAATCTCTCCTAATACATAATCTGATGTGTGTCTCGTGTCGTGCTAGTGATGGCAGTGAAAGATTCTTGGAAACAAAATGAATTCCTCAAGTCATATTAACGTAATTGTATATTTCATGGCTCACGTCCAACCCTTCACTTTTTCTTTCTCATTTTTAATGCCTCTATTAGGGTGAGCATTCTGTTGCCCTGATGTTAAAAACAGACTAGATTTTTTTTAAGTTAGTCATCACCATTGTTTCAATCATCCCACTTTCTCCGAAAAAAAGAAAATAAACTAACTTTTATTAACAAAGCTTGAAATGACTATTGCGTTGAGAAATTACCTTACAGGCCATATAACAAACATAATACCTACACGTTTTATTAAAATTGTATGTAGGTGAGTAATGATTTAGCAACGTTAATTGATAATCGCGAAATAGATTGTTCTGTCGTCTGTTCTAGAGAATGGTTGAAACTTTCTTCTTAAACATTTAAGTAAAATACCAAAATTCACAATTGAAGAAGTATGTAAACCACCTTTTACAAATTCATGATCATGAAGATGTATGTCGCCTTAATTATTATTGAAGTGATTAAATTAAGGGGAGCAACGCAATTTACAATTTAAGCCCATGAATCTTAATAGCTACGCATAGGTATCTACTCACGTTGTTACTATATTGTATTATGTTAACACGTACGCAAATGCTTATTATAAAAAAATTCAAAGCCTCTACAAATCACATCAAATCTCTAAATTAAGTAACACTTGAGTAACTAAACATAACGTATCCACTGAAGGAAAGCAATTTGGTTTTACCTAGCAATCTTACCTGTTTGTAAATAAAAAACAGGTGTACCTAATGCACGTTAGGTAATTCTAACATCCAAGGTAGATTCAGGTTTACGCTATTTCAACTTCACTACACTGGTCCACAAGAACATTCCACGTCTATAATAGTAGTTTTGTTTAAATGTTTATTGATAGAGTAAATAACAATGAAGTAAAATACAAGTCTGTCGGTAACCACAAACACTCACCTGCTGCTGTGTGGAAACGGACTGAAGAATCTGAAGTGGGAAGAATTTGACGGTGATGATGTTGAGTTTGCGCAGAATTTGTTTCACCTGTGTTTGAACATCAGCGACACTCAAACCGTTGTGGGTGGACAAATATTTGGAAGGTGTTTCACAGATTGTGTTTGTGAAAATTGATAAGATTTTTATCACAAAAACTTGATTTTATAATGAATAGGGCATAATTTTTGACTATTTTTAATTTTCATTTGATGAATTACTTTGTGATTAAGGCACAGAAACACAAAAATTATAAAAAATACTGAATTCATTGCGAAAATTTTATCATCAAATATTTATCATTAGTAAATAAAAATACCATTTTTAGTTTGAGTATAATAAAAAATGTATGAGAAAAATCACATTTACGTAGGTATATAAAAATTACTAAAAAATACTAGTGGCTAAAAATATTATTCAATTTAAAATACGGCTTTAAGTATTTGACTTTTTTACTATCGTCTACTATTATTATTTACTTATTTTCTCGAGACCTATCAAAACCACAACCAAAACTCATTAAAGAGTATACAGAATTACAGAACAAGACAAATCTTTACTATAAAACAGGTTTAAATTTCTAAGCACAATACTTGGTTTTTATGGTAATTGGATAGAGACAAAGAAAAAGTGAATATTTGAAACTTATCTGCTCTACATGCTTATCATTAAAAATTCATATAACTATAATAAATTTTGTTGTGATTACTTATTTATAATATCATCATTCTTAACTCTACGAGCTATGACTAAACAATTCGGTGAATGGAACTGCGAATATTTAAGGGTAATAAGCTAATAATAGTACGAAAAAGATGAAATAGAAAAAATGATATCTCAATATTATGTCTTTAAATTAAAAACCCCATTGATTTATATGTAAATAAAAAAATTGTTTTAGAAAACATTTTGAGGAAAAATACAAAATTTGCAACAGTTCTCTAAATTACATAAAAATAAAACATTTGTGCAAAACCGTTTTTACAAAATAAAATTTTCTATGCAATAAGATAAAAACGCAAATAAAATAAATTTCCTCACAAATTAACCGAGCATAGAATTCAAAAATAATTTTTGGAGCAAAATTTGTTCTCTTTTAACAGTTACACAATGGAAAGAAGCAGACTTTACAAGTTTATGGTTGCCAACAAAGTTTGTTTCATTTGGACTTGGGCAAAGTTGTTGGTTACAATATGCGTGATGTGCGTCATATCAAACGTAAATCTGATTTTCCCAGTTTTTTTCACACAGTTTACAAATAGAATTATAACGATAAATTGTTAACTTTACAGATTGTAAAGTTTCTCACGGATTCCTTCGAGCATAACAGACGGAAATCCTAAGTGAAGTGAGTCCTTAAGTTGTTACAAGTGTTATATAAATTAAGTATCATATACGTATAACGACATCGACTTCCGTCCGTTGTGATGGAAATAAGGGTCACTTTTGACTGAAAATAGCAACCACTTAACTCCAGAGTCCGGGGGAAATCTCAACCCGTGAAGGGTGACAAATTCGGAAGCATCGGTTTGTTATGTAAT
Organism: Tribolium madens; assembly: GCF_015345945.1. Taxonomy (NCBI): domain Eukaryota; kingdom Metazoa; phylum Arthropoda; class Insecta; order Coleoptera; family Tenebrionidae; genus Tribolium; species Tribolium madens. Next base: position 4,151,466 of record NW_025401069.1, read on the forward strand.
TTTATTTGTAAGGCTATTCTTTATTTTTACTATCAATTTAAGATTATAGGTTCACCATTATTATGTATGATCTACATATGATGGCAGGATTAGTAATGTGATGTGGGATTTGTTCGTTGATAATAAACAGGTGTGTGTTAATGGTTGCATAAACAAAATCTATATTTTGTTTATTTTCATAATTATTTACTTTTTTACTAAATCATTGTTATTATTACGTAAGCACTCAAAAATAAAACATAAAAATTAAAGATTTATCTTAAACACATATTTAAGTTGTGTAATAAATTACAGAAAAGTAAAAAAAGCAATGAAAATAAACCTAATTTTTATACATCAGTGAAACATGAATAGTAATTTACTAATTATAACAATTATTTTAGTTAGATTTTTATTGACAGTCCTACAGTAAAAGTATTTTTGCTTTGAGGTTTTGCTTATGTATTTTCCACACCCAAAAACTGAATGTATTTAGCTTTTACTGAAATTTGAAAACCCTAGTTTTAGTTTTTAAACTCGCATCCCAGAGAAAAATGCCATAGAAGGTAAGATACCAGGAACATGGCAAAAATGTTAATTTTTTTATGAGAGTTTAAATTTGGCACTTTGACTCTATTCATTTCTGTTGTAATTTGTGGAAATAAATATCTTATTGATTAAAAAAAATATATATAAAATTTGGGATAAAAGATTTTTGTTCTGCTACTATTGTTACAATAATAATTTACCTCCGATGTAAGTCGACTCCTCCCATTTCTTTAATTTTCTTTTCAAAATCTTCACATTCCTTCTTCAAGTCGAGTCAGGTCAGGTCAAAAATAAATGTAAAAATTTATAGTTCGTATAGTTTCGTCTGTAATGCACATTCAACAGGTACCTAAGTAGTTATTAAAATTGTTCTGAATTTAGTAGAAAAATTATTTAGTCTCAAAAAGCATTGCGGTAGATGATTGTACTTGTAATGGTAATTTTTTAAAGCTTAAATTTAGTATTTAACAAAAAAGGCATTATAAGATATAGTAGTTTGCTTAACCTTTTAAAAATTTGTACGAGTATATAACGGCATTGCTTAAAAAAAAATCGCAATAGTTAAAAATATAGAATTCAAACAAGGTCTAATTCGTCAAATAAACTAATAAAGATTCCATTACGAAAAACATGATTGTTTAACGACAGTGAAAATTAAAGTGCAAACATAAAAAATCAAAAAATCTTTAAAAAATCATACTTTCCACAGATATTTTACAAAATTTAAAAACAATACTTAATAATAAAGAAATCAAATAAAAATCAAATAAATGTATCCACTCGATAAAACGCAATGATGATTTGCAACTACATATTTTCTGTTCACACATTCGTTTTTTGTACTATAAAAATATAACAGGTGCAATAATGATAAGTATGTAAAAAACGAACGAGTATAAGCATAGGTACACTTCAAGTGCAAATTCGAACACAATTATCGAACAATTAAATTTTGAAAAATGTAATATTTTTAGCCTTGGAAATGTTGTCTTTATCTATCGTTAGCTTTTTGTCGCTTGAACTTTGACCAAAAAATAAGTAAACCGTTTTGAAAATATTTAGCTGTATCCATACTTTTTAGCGATCATGTATATCTGTCAAAAGTAGGAGATATTTTTTAATAGGTAGTAAATAAAAAAAGTCATTTAGAACAATTTTTCAAAAAATGCATCCATTTTTTTAAATCCCATCAGCCAACTTTCAAAGTAAATGCACGTTTGCGTCTTTAAATCAATAGTAATTAATTATAGTTAATAACGCATGGTGCCGACTCGTCCTGATTTCTTAGATATGCATTTCCGCACTTCCACCGTCATTGCTGATGACCAGTAAATAGAAATTGTACAAATTATGGAATAATAACGTTTACTTACTTTTAAATTTTCTCAAGGAATACTTTCTTTCTTGAATTTTCTGTCGACGACGTATGGCACGAATACCGGAACAAAATTCCTTGAACGACAGCGTTCCATATCCGTTTGGATCCAACTCATCAAGAATATTATTTATTTCCTGCGACAATATACTGTCTTACTTATATAACACCTGATTGAGAAATTGATTTTGCAATTGTTAAACATAATTACTGGACTGACAGTAATCACATTTCTCAATTGCGTTTTTTTCCAAATTTATGATTTTCAGTAAACCACTGAAGCAGTGATTCAAATTTTGCATATAGGAATTAGCAACAAGCTCATAAAATATTAGAACATATCGCAATTTCCTGTGACAAAATTACTATCTCTCGCATTATCGAAATGTTGAACCCCTACCCTATGTTTATTGGTTTACATTCCGTAAATTCTACCAACTGGAAACTGTTCTGTAGTTCACCGGATGTTAATGTAATATGAAGTAAGCATACATCGTGAATCACTGAATTTGCTTATAGGTTCTGAATTTGAATTTCTCTTTTTCGTTGTACAATTTTTTCATTTATTCTCCAAAGTAAAAGAGTAATCAAAAGCGTATTAAAACATTTTTTTAATTACTGTCGTGCTACAGAAATTACTAAGACAACTAGACTTAAATAATTACTTTAGATCAGGGTCACTACAATTAAAAAATGTTTTGAGTTCTTCACCCTGATTGCAACAATAAATTACAGAAATATTTTTAATGTTTTGGTAATATACCTGACGGTGGTCCGTCTGTGGTGTGAAACTGTAAGCAAGTTCTTGTAAATAATCTATTTTAATCCTGCCAGTCCTGTCGGGATCACACAACCGAAAAACTGTCATTAAATCTTTCACTGACAACACCTTATTTTGTTCACTGAACATTGTTATCCATTTTTTGAATCTTCGTTTAACAATTTTACAGTCATCGAAGAGTCCTTACAAACAAGTATCATCGCGATTGGAAATATAATATTTTAAGAGCGGGAAGCGACTCGTCCGTGTTCCACTAGGTACAGTATGGTACTACCTATAAAAGTGTACGTTTTCCGCACTGAAGGTGTTTCCGGGCTTCATAATTACAGATGTCCTTGTTTTAAATATAGTAAATAAAATTACAGCAAATAATAGTAACTGTAGAAATAAAAAGATTGCGTAGATAATTATAGACTACGGGGATATTAAATGCTTAAGTGGAGTCATTATCACCACATAAATTGCTTCAATACTCATTAACGTTGTTCCAGTTTATTTTTTAATATTTTTTACAATTGTTTGTTGTTGAAGATAGACATGGATTTGCTTTCGTGCTGCTTGCCATTTTTGTGCCAATGAAAATTATGGTTTAATCGATAAAAATTTTGCTCGTACTTTGCATATGCATATAACTCTAGAGAAAATTACTCTTATAAATTTTCATCGTGATTTTAATGTTTATGTCGCTCTTTTCACTTTTAATGAAAGCCGTAAATTTACGATAATGTTGCAAAAATTAACAATTAAAATAATTAAGCGTTGCTTTCTGTTTCAACAAAATTTCTGTTAATTTTATACCACTATTTCACGCCGCTGATGCGAAATATGTTTTAAATTCTATTTGAAAGATTACATATTCATTTTTGTTAATTTTAGTATGTACAAAACTGACGTAGGTAGTTTTTATTTCTCAAGCAGCTGAGGTTCTTTCAAACCACAACTATTAAATATTTGAGTACCTTAAATAGGTGTGTTGTTGATGTGTTTGTTTTTTAAGCAATGAGATTATAAAAAGATCTGTGTATTGATTAGGAAAAGGAAAGTTCACTGACTTAAATGTTTAGTGATTTGAATTATTTTTTAATAAGTTTTATCAAACACAGAACTCATAGGTTGGAAAAATGAATGTAATTGTACCTAATAACAATTAGGAAAAGTGAGGATATTAATTAAAAGTACATAAAATACTTAACGGTTAGTTAATTTTAACTACCTACTTAAGACTGAAATGTGTGTTAAAAATGTTGATACACATTTATATTTCGCAGGTATCAAGTTCAATTTCGGTTTCATGTTTCATCAGTTTACGTATTGTTATTGTTTGCTGATTGTAGTTAATTATGAGGAAATATGAAAGATTTTTGTCTATGTAATACAAAGTGTATGTTGTGAAACTAAGTTATTTTACAAATATTTTAAAAAATGCTCCATAAGAGAAAACTGTCAAGTATTGAATAACTTTGAGGAGAGAATCAATAGATGGCACCAGGTAACAAAAATTGTGTTAAAAATTATCAATTTTTTTTTATGTAAAATAATGTTCTACTCCTATAATCCTATAATTGGTATCATCGAATTGTTATTTGCAGTTTATTAAATAAATATTAGTGCTGACCAAAATAACTTATGCATTATTAAATAAACCATGGTTATATTTAAATAATGAATATTTATACAATAATTATTTTATAAATTATTATGAACATGATTTTGCATTTTTTGTTGCAGACATTGTAAACATTTTGTGTTGGAAATTTCTTAAGTTGACCTTATGATGTATTTTTAATGACACTCGACTCGAGTATCCGGCGACCGTCTTTTGTGTGAAATTTAAATTAGAATAGAAAAATTAAATATTTTTATTGTTAATAAAGACGACGTTAATGGAAGTTGCCTACTTCTTCAACATGAACATGCAAATGACTTACAATGTCGTGTTCACAATAAAGCAAAATGGAGTAATATTTTATTCAAACACAATCTTGGTATTTGGTTGGTGCAGATTTATCACTTTGTATTAAATGCAATTCTTGCTAGATAAAAATTATTGTTTAAATAAACTTTTACTAGATTATGCTTCTGAGACTATAGTTTTCTATATTTAAATTTGTTATTGGAAATGAAGAGAAAATTTAAGACTCGTTACAAATAAGAAATTTTGATTAGTGTAAATTGTTATCGCAATTTGTGCGCGATTAGACTCTATTCGATTGTTTACTACGTCTGTTTCCAAGACAGTAAGTTGTAGTTACTCGTTGCTGTGGGTAAGTATTTTGTTTATTGTTGCTAAGTCGGTAAGCATTCAAAAATGCTTCAAAATATTCAAAATACCTTGACGTTCTAGAATATTTTTTAGATATTTATTAAAAAAAAAACAACAAAAATCAATTGCGAAAAAAATGTCATAAGCATCACGAACGTTAAGGACTTACCGATCTCAGACAATAATTGGAGTCGTCGCTTCGCTTTGCTTACCGTTCTTGATGCTTAATATACTACATATAATATACAGGTGAATATAAAGTATGGAACCAAGCGGTTTTAGTTTTAATGATTTGCCTCCAGAAAATAATAATTAATATAAATTAAAGTAATATAAAAAATGTGATGTTATTTTCAGAACGAAATTTTGTTTTGTTTTTGAGTTATGCGATTTTTTTTTCTCAAAATTGCAATTTATGTGAAAAATTTTTTTTGAAAAAACTAAATATAAAGCAGATAGTTGTAATCCTTAGAGTATAGCTTTTATGAGAAAAATGATTTTATAGTGGGTTGCCATTTAAAAAAATATTTTTTTTTGTAGAACTCAAAAACAAAAGAAAATTTCGAAAAATTTTATTTTTGTTAAATCATCACATTTTTATAGTACTTTATCACTCATCAATTAGTTTTTTCAAAAAATAAATAGTTTAAGCAAAAAACGTTTGGTTCCATACTTTTTATTCACCTGGTATAATGTGTGTAAATATGAATTTTTTTGTCTTGTTTCACTCGTCCACTTATACTTACGCTTGTTTATAACCTGGATTTATTAATTTATTATATTGGACTCCATCTTGATTTTTTCCTTACAATTTTTCAAGTTACGAATATTCTATGTAAATAAAAATTTTCAATTTTCTTTTTTGTAATTGTTTTTATTGTTATAGTTTTTGAGGGTTTCTTTTACTTTTTTATTCGAATTTCTAAACTAGATTACAAGAAAAAATGAATAAAACTCAAAAAAATCTCTGCAAATTAATTTTAGATTAACTGCTTTTATCGGAATAGAATAATGAGACATTTCGCTGCAAAAAGATAGTTATAAATTATCTATACATAGACTGATTAACTTTACTGTTTATTTTTCTTTTCCTTATATTTCAGTGTTTTTCTTGTGACCTCATACTCTCTTATTGTGTGAATTTAGTTATTTATGATTCAATACGTGTTAATATTATTTACCTACATTTTTATTTCTTTGCTATGGTCTATATGTTTGTATTAAAGTCTGGGAAATTTTAAATTTTAAATAGCGTCCTTTGTATATGTCCAGACCTTCTTGGATAGTATAGATAAATTAAATTATTATCGGTCTAAAAATCAAAGAAATCCGTCAATTTCACTGCTGCCCTAGTCCTGTTTCCAGTCAGTCACAGCCACTCCTGGGCTTCCTGATCTTAATCCGAAACCGGGCCACCTCTCCAGGTGAAGTTTGCGCACGCCTCCAACCCCGTTCTTCGGCGTCGCGGCGCCTGGCCGTTGTTCCCAATTTGGGGGTGGCGTTCATGAAGTGGCGTCATCTGTGAGGCGTCGCAGAGAGCGTCAGAAGGGCGCGACTGTGGTGGCAGGAGCCCTCAGTGTGTCCCGGCCGGCTATTGATTGCAGGAGCGCGCAGTGCTGAGCCACAGCCCGTGTGGTACCTGTCCTGTGTCCCGTGTGTTCACTTGGGGCGTCACCACATACACAAGAGTGACACAAGAGCCGTGCGGTGATCGAGTTGTGGTGCGTGTTGTGCGAGATGTGAGTCCAGCTCAAGCTCAAGACCGGCGCCGGAGGACGGGGGCCCCACGCACCACCGTGTTGCAGGTAACGCATTAACGATCTGGCCCACGTTGCCCCATTATCTGGGTCATTCCGACGCTAATTGTGAGAATGCACGCGCGCTACGCTGGCCGCAGGGCTGCTTGCGCCCGCCAAAGCCGCCTTCCAGCCTCCGGAACGAGATTTAGGGTGGCGATCTGAAGCGTGTTCGAGGGTTGTGCCACACACGGCCCGAGTCGATGCTTGTTGGTAATAACGAGAAAATTGGAGATAAGACAATGTGACACCGATTGCCAAACGGATCACTTTCTGTCCTATTATTACCCTTCACTTTCTTCGCTTTAAATCGAGATCTGTAATTCGAGAGTAATTTTTTATGGCGAAAAGTGGACTTGGATTTGGAAACTTAAAAAAAGAACAAGGCCATGATCCGGTTACGCCCTTACTTTGTACTTGATTTGAGGAAAATATTTTTTCAAATGTAGTGTATTACATAATTGCACTGGTTGTGCGTTAAATAAAAATGGTATGTATACAAATCCAACAAAAATTATCTATAAGTAGATATGTACATATATTATAATAATTTTTTCAACAAGTAAGCAAAGTTGAAAACAAAAACAATAGATATTTAATTATTGCCAAAACAGAAAATACTTACATACCTAAAATTTTTAAAAAGCACAGTTTTCTTAGTCTTCTCTGTAGGTTATGCACAATTAATAATTAGTTTTTACCTTTGGATTGACACGACACTGTATTCCAAATTAGTTTTTTAATTTTTTTAATAATGATCATAAACCCAACAGTATCAAAAATGATAAATACACTAGTATTGGTTATGAATTAAATAATTATTGTCTGGTACATAACAATTAATAATATTTTTTGTTACATAGTATATTATCGATACGTTAGTAGGTATTATATTTGATAAAAGAATTAACTAATTAAAATGATGAAATTGTTTAGTTTATTTGTTTTAGAAATAATTTTTGGCTTTGTTAATTAAATTAATGACTTGCTTTGAATTCATTAGAGAATAAAAACAGATTTAAATTGTGTTAAAACATAAACTACTGCATCACATTGTCATTTCTATTTTGATTTCCAGGCTTGCTATTTTTGTCTTATTAGAATTTTTTTTATTGTTTATAGTATATAGTAAGGAGTAATTTGTTATTATCAGAATATGATTTTTGTTTAAATTTTTTTTTCAAATAAAAACATTTTGAGGTACTTTTTTTACTACAACATTTATTTTACAAACACTTGATTTTTGTTATTGTATTAATTAATAGTTAGTAGTAAATTGTTAGATATTATTTTTTATAAATTCATTTTTTAAATATAATTGTATTTAACAAGTTAACATGAAATTTTTATAAGCGTCATTAAAAATTAGATTTTTAATAGCAATTAAAAAAATATGTTTTCAGTAACGAAGAAATAAATATAAAAATAGGAAATTTATTTGTTAATTTTTCTGTTAATTTTTACCCCTTGTTACTTGTTGTAAATTTATAGTAAATGTGAAACCCGGAAGAATTATTGAGACAAAGTGCTATAAAAAGAGAAAATTTACTCGAAGTATGTATAGAGTAATTTTTCCAAATTTTAATTACAATTAACAACTGATAATAAATTATTTATTATTTATTATTTTAAACGAATGTCGACGGTGACATGACATTAAATCTATTAAATAGTCATTGGTTTATGTTAAAATAAGACCAATAACTAAAGAAACGCACATTGTTGAATATTTTTATTAAAGATATAGTTAATACCTATGCAAATATCAAAACTGTTTGTTTAGCTGTTATTATTGTTTCTGATGTAGTAACTTTGTTTCTTAGGTTAGTGCGCAATAGTAATATTTATAACATACTTTTATGCGAAAATGCCTGCAAACTAATCTAAAAAATCTAGGTTTTATAAGAATAATATCACGTTTTTATAATTAATATTTAAAAATTCATCCGACTTAAAAAAAAATAATATACAAGATTTGTTCAAGAAAATAGCGACAAGAATATTAAATTATTAAAAGTCGTTCATTTTAATCTACTAATGGAAATACTCCTATAAAATAGAACTACTATGCAACAAGAGATATGAGAAAATTGAATCATGTTGCTAGTAACTCTTATTAGAAAATCGTAACTTAATTAAGATTCAGGCTGGATTATATAAAACGCCTCATAAATTTCATTACTTTTGAACACGTTACAATACTTCTTTGATCAAAATTAAACAGTTTTTTGCTATTAGTCGTTTGTTTGTTCTTAGATAAAATGAATAAAAATGTTCTAGTATTCTTTCCAGAGGCTACTTTATTTAACTTAATTTTCAAAAATTAGTTATAAATAATAAATTTTAAATAGTGAGCTTGTTAAAAGACAATTTATGGAACAATACAAAAATAATAAAATATACAGAATGTTCCGTTTAAAAAACTGTCAGTTTCGAAGCAGCATAATAATAAACTGTGCAACTTTGTTCTAAAAATTATTTTCATATTTTTAATAATGCAGTTATGATTTGGGGTGTTTTTCATAGTCCATCATGTATGTACATGCAGATGGTAAATTTTTGTAAAAAAGTGCTCGAAAACCCAATTTTTAGAAATATTAATAGCAAAATTATTTGCTTTACTTTTTTTCAACTTTAAAAAGATACTCAAAAGTTATTAGTTAAGTTATTTTTTATAATAAAGAGGGTGCAAGATCATTTATTTATACAATTTTCAATATTAATTTTAGCTGAAATAAATAATAATAGAAGTATATTCAAAATAAATTAATAAAATATCATACCTCCTCAAAGCTTCTTTTAAAAGATAGAAGATTATTTTTTTAATTAAAAGTACAGGAATTGGGATTGAAAAAAGAAAAAAGTGTGTACAGGTAAAACTAGAACGACCAGTGCTTCATTAAAGTTGTTTCAAGGAAAAGCTTCATGTTGAAATAGTCCTGGAATAATAGAAGTATTTAACACATTAATTAGCCGTATAGAAAACACAAGCCCATACTTAACCCAACAAGAATATTTTAATCGAATAATCCCATTGTCTTCTGCGATAGGAAAACATTGACAATGGCGATACCGGCGCCTCCACTAAAAGCAAATTTACTTTCAATAACGTCCTACAATAAAGCGTAAAGCCGAGCTGTTTTCTTTTCAATGCCACACATTAAAAACCGATATTTTTACGGCCTTATGCATCGAGCTTCTTTTGATGTGCATAATTCCATATAACCGCCCTTGTAAAGGGTGTTGCTCGCCTCGGTGATCGAAAACTTTTCTTTGCCTTGTGGTGTGTCGTTCGACAATATTTTAAATTTGTGTAAGGAGGCGGTTTTGCAAGCCATAGATCTGTTAGCAATGAGCTATTTGAAATTTCAACGTTATTATGACTTATGATTATGAATTATGTTGTATGAATAATGCAACCAGAATGAAAAGATAGTGTAGGTAATGGTAGAATACGAGTGGTGTAGATTCATACTTGATTTGAATGAAAACTAATTACTTAAATACCTGGGGGTTTTGTGATAAAGCTTATTGTAAATTTGAACGTAAATACAGGAGTGCCAAGAAGAGGAAATGACGAAAAAAACAAGCGTATCATAAATTTGATTAAAATCAGATAAGGTTTATTTCATTGGTCAGCTCCTACACAACGTTTATTTTTGTGTGATAAATTGCTCAATATTTTTTATCTTCAGTGGTATTATTACACATTACGAAATTGTGCTAGACACATAATAATTTTGATTTATAAGCTGTAATTCATTAAGATTACATCTAAGAAGTTTACCAAAAATATAAGTGCTTATTAATTTATTTTTGAATAAATGTTTTTTGTCTTTTCGGATTACTTACTTAATACTCAATAAAACTTGCAATTAAATAGGTAACACAAAATTATTTTCTAAAGTTTATTAATAAAAAAATATGTTTACCTAAGTTCGTTACAAAATTTATGTTAGGTGCTAATTATAAAATAATAATAAATTTCTTTTTTGCATACGCTCCCAAAAATAGCTATTTTGCTATTTATAATAAAATAGTTCGCAAAATGGTTATTTTAGGGACTGTCCCCAAAAAACAGTTTTTGCGGAGTAAAAAATTAAATTGGTTACTATGGTGGCGAATTTTTTTTATTAATAATAGGTGTGAATTTGTGTTTTGGGAGCTTAAACAAAAAAATCTTGTATGCACCACGTACGCAAGAGGTTTTAGGTGACTCCTTACGATTCGTCCTTTAAAACCCTATTTCGCGTACTTGGTATATGTATAAATAGCTATAACAAGATATCTTATAAGTTTTTTAATTGACAATAAATTTTTATCAACCGTTTCAAAGTGCGTATCGTTATTTGAGAAAAAAGGTTGAAATTTCAGAAATAAATCTTTTTAATATTATGATTTAATTAAGGGTTTTAAAGAATATCATATTAAAAGATTTTACATTTTTGTTTTCTTTGAAAAATTCTTAATTGTAATAATGTTTTACTTAGTTATTAACACAATTTTTCTTTAAGATAAATTTAAAATAATTAGAAGCTTTAAAACACTTTTTTCGTCTCGTTTAAACTTTTAAAGTTTTTTAAAAACAATTCCTACTTTTTGTACGAGTTGAAATTGTAATTTTATCCATAATGTTCCTAAAAGAAAACATTAAGATTTCGTGGTCGATTTTAACATTTGAATATTTCCTTTTCCATTTTACTAAAATTACTACGCGAAGAATTGTATCGGTCATAAAAGTTTGTCATTACGTCGCACGTATGAAATTGGTCGCTTTGTAATATAAATCCACTTTTACGTTGCACAAAGAACGATAATTCTACTTTCATCAAAAAATTAACGAGGCTTTCGGAAGAAATGGGAATTTTATTGATTGGCAATAATATTTTTGTGCCACCGTTTAACGTCTATGTTTTATATTGACTAAATCTGTTCGTAAATAGTATTTATTTTTAACTAGAATTGTTTTTTTAACTGAAATAGAAATAAAATTAAAGATAGAGATTGTGTACGAATCATCTATTTTATATCCTTATTAAAAGTAATTAGTTTGCTTTGTTCTTGGTAAAAGTTTCACGGAAAAATATGTACTTTCTTTGTATCTGAAATTATCATGTTCTTGCGTATTTTCTTTGAAATGACATTCTTTAAAAGCATGTATTCAGTTTCGGCTTTGTACATTGTATTTAATCGTTAGTTCTTTTTCTATTCCGATTGCTATTGCCAGACTAAGAACTATTATGGAATTCTTAATGCAGCAGCTAACGAGTTGTTCTCATCCCCCACACACACAAATTGCTTTTACTCCAACAACGCTTTTCCATCAGAGTTGTATAAAAATATTTTCTACAATTATGTAGGTTTGCAAGTAGTTTCTTCAATACCGTGCATATGCCTACATTACCAGCAGGTTTCTTCAATTCAGTCGGTAGACCCCCTCTAGTTCTCGACTATTGGGGTTGATCGTCACGATAAGAGTAATCAGAAAATGATTTTGTTGTGGCTTTTCCACGAAGAGCAATGAACACATTACCGGAGTTTTCTTGTCGATAGAATCAAAAGTAATTTTTGCTAGGGCACAAAATGCATTGTCCTCTTTTTGAATATTGGTTTTATCGTTTTGTGCATACAAACAGACATGAAAATGCATTTCTGCCGTGACTGAGTTGATTTTCAACTTTGACCTTCCTGCTATTTCTGATGCTACCTGCAACTTACAACAACGACTGCAGCAACTCGTCACGCTTGAATTAGTCGCTTTAATTAAGTTTGCAGGCTGTTCTTGATAGCGAGTTACTGGATGACGGTTCAACACAAAATTTTAACTAATTTATAGAGTCATTAAAAATTTCACCTCATGCAGACACGCTTCACTGGGATGTTTTAATTAATTCAAGTTTTTTATGTCTATTTTTTTACACTTCGCTAAACTAGATGCTTGTCAATGAAGCTCAGGAATGGCAATTTTTTAAAAGGATAATACCTAATTCGAATACATACATTCTTGCCGTCTTGATGCATATTGACGAGTGGACTGCAATAATTAAAATTAATATTAATTTCCGCGGTTTTCAAATGGATGCATTCATTTGTGTTCAGCTTTGATACAGTTTAATTAGAAATTGTATACAAAGCATACCGACAGTATTTATGCGGTTTTGCAATTTCAGAACGAGTGAAATTTTTTTGTTTCTGTATCTACCGAGAACGTTTTGAACATCATATTCAACTAGACTATTGTAAACAACTTTATCCTTATTGAAAAGTTGTAGAACAACTCTATTCATAGCGAAAGGTTGCTAACAAAGTTAAATAAGTTTAGCACCCAACAAAGAACTACTCTAAAACTTCACGATTTCTAATTATTCTCTATTGCTTGCTGCAAGACTTCGAGATTTTGTGTTCCTACACGGTTTCCTATCTAACCATGATATAATTCATATGGTTCTAAATTCAAAAACACCATCAATCAAAACGCAAGAGATATATTGTATGTATAAAAAAGAAGAAAAATTTGGAACAAATAAGTAGGTGTTTACGCAAATCAACACAAATTCAAGCTTTTGACACAAAAATCCACTTGTGTCATTATGAATATGTAGGGCTACTTTGTACCAAAACTACCAAAAGCGCTTCACGTCTATTATGATTATTTTACCACGTTAAAATTTACAAAGCAATTTTTTCGTTGTAACAAGTGCTCGCTTTGTAATTTGTAGATATACGAGTACAAAAAGTGTTTTTGGCCCAGTTATTGAACATCGTTCTACATCCTCGTTGTTTGTTTCGTCAAACATGATATTAAATGATTTCCATTATATAGCGAAAAACATTTTAGAAACGTGACGCAATAAGTTGGAGAAGTACTCTCATATTTCTTTGTCAGTCTAGTTCCAATCACATTTCGCTGAAATTATTATGAATCTTCTTTGGCCGCTGTTGACATGAGATAAATACGTTGCAGGTAAACACAAAAAGGCGTATAAATCAAAATACCTCAATAAATGAATCAAAATCCATCTGAGGAAAGACAAATAAAGTGTTCCTGCTTCGTGTAAACAAAGGCCAATAAAAAGTAAAGGAGGACGGTATTCTTCGATAAGGGATAGGGAGACAACCCCCAGAGTGTCTATGTGGATGTCGCAGCAAAGACTACGCTGCAATTCGCCTTATGTAAACTTGCCATTTACGTCTCGAAATGTAAATAAATGACGAAACAATCTGCACATGTCGTCCTTTGAGTGCCATGATCAGGATACGTGTAGCTATACAACAACCCACATTGTTTGCTACAGCAATAGAGAGATACGCTGCCAAATTCAATCAGAGACAAACATAATATCATGTAATGTCAATTCTGATGTTCAAATATAACAAAAATCAATACTGCACTTGCATTAATTTGATATTTGCATTTCGTGTTCTTTAATAAGGCTACTACAAAGTCCAATTAGGTATATCATTTGTCACCATGTATAATTAGAGCATAGTTTGTGTCGTTATTACCAAATTAATAGCCCCTTTACAACATGGTTTTTTTTAATTTACGTGATGTGTCATAAAATGACCAGAAACGTAGTTCTACCTATAGGTGTAAGCATAAATAAGACTACCAGTCTTTAGAATCTAATCGTGAAAAAGTGAGGGTGCATTTTCCTCATTCATTAATAGTTAGAATTTCCATTAACGTTTCAGGAATTACTGTTTTAGTTTTACTAATCCTTATTTATTTTATCAAGAAAAATGCGGTAGAGCGTATATTTAAACGGACCTCTGTTAACTACTTTTTGTTGGAAATTAGAAAACTTATTTCGTCGTTTTAAAGTTCTCGTTATAACTTTTACAACAAATAGGCGGTTGTGTGCTAATTTTCCTAATAAATTTATTGCTCATGCAATGAAAGCATGCAAGTCGCTGAGTTTTACTTACAAAGGAAAGCTACGACTTATTCTTTTCAGTTAGTGGGGTGCTTAAAATCAAAATAAGGTTCTTGTCCCAAATACGAGTAAGACCAAAAAAAGAAAGAATGTTAGTTTTGTTTTCTATGCCAATGAGATGAACAACTGAGCATGTGTCTATGTTTATCTTACTGAAGATACGTTTATGAAATACATTTATTTGTTCAGATTGCAGTGACAATTCAGATGTTTATGCACATGTGTCATAACTTTTTGTAACAGTTATGTTTTTATTTTTCTATTTTTTTTTATTTACGGCTTTATTTGTTGTATAGTGCGCCTAATAAGACCACATGTTAAAAATTATTTAAAAAATATTAATTAATATTTAATGTGTCTAAATAAGAAATGTGAAAACAACGTATATTATTGCAAAAATATAAAATAACAGTAAATCTAAGGAAGTAAAATTAATATTTTAGGTAAAGATTTTATGGGGTTCCAAATCCTTAATGTGGTCTTATTTGCGACAGGCACCTTATTCGCCATTATTTAACGATTTCAAAATTATTTTAAAACACTGAATTATACAGGATGAGTCACGTATAAAAGAAACTTTGACTGATTTTAGGACGCAACCCGAAATACATTCTTTGATGCCACACGATACTTGATGTACTGTTTGAGAAATTGAAAACTTTGCGTCCTACCTTTGTACCTTTGTACGTTTGACGGTACAGATTTAGCCACAGAATTTTTGTGGCATTTTCCGTATGTCAAAATCATGTTAGTTTTTTTGTCGTTTGAGTACATTTTGAATTCATTGATGATACTGTCAAATTTAATGCATGACATATCAACAATTACTTTGATTTAAAAATTAATAATTTAAATTTTGCAACGCAACAAAAGCCAAGTTATTTGTGAGAATGTATTTTGGGTTGTGTCTGAAAATCGATTAAAGTTTTTATTATATGTAACTCACTCTGTATATTTCATATTATTATAGCTATTTATGTATCAAGTACGCAAAATAAGGTTTTAGGGGACGTATCGTAATTAATGACGAGGCGATGTAGGAGCCGAGCCTTTAATGAGAGGAGTCACCTAAAACCTTTTGCGTACGTGGTGCATACAAGATTTTTTTGTCAAAGCTCCCAAAACACGAATTCTCACCTCTTATTAATTAAAAAAATTTCGTTACTATAGTAACCAATGTTATTTTTTAGTCTGCAAAAACTGTTTTTTTGGGGACAGTCTAAAATAACCATTTTGCGTATTATTTTATTGAGTCCGGAAAAGACTCATTTTAGGAACTCAAATGAGTTCCTAAAACAGCTGTTTTCGGGAGCGTATACAAAAAAGTATGTATAACAGTTTTTGTATAATAACATAATACCTAACAAAATGTTTTCAATTTTCTATAGTGAAAGTGTAATAGGCCTGACCTGACCTGTATAGATAGATAAAATCCAAAAATAAAAAAAATAGTTATATATTTGTTAGTTGCTGACATAAAAAGAAAATAAAGCAAAAATTAGCACATTTTTTTCTTTGTGAATGACCTACTACCCGCTCCATTAAATTACCATCATTATCCACAAGGGGCCTTATTTGAAACTCACAAGTGTATTGTATGTTGCAACATCCGATCGATTATCGCATTAAAACAGTATTATTGCATATTTATTAGAGGGAATAAAACATGATAGTATTTATTTAGATATCAATAATTTTTAATTAGAATTATAACCAAATAGAGAACATTTTGGAATGTACAAAAGCTTTAATAATAAATAAAGTATACAAAATATTCATGAATGTACAAACACTGTTGATATTTACATTAGTACAGTGTTAACAAATTATGAGATGCAAGTAAAGCTTTAACAGAAGGCGTCAAGCCTTGAAGGAGATCCTCAAACCCCATATCTTGATCTTTGTCATTAGCAATTGGCAGATTGATTTCCACTTCGTCAGTCTGAAATTCACTTTAAACAAGAGTTTAAAACGTACAAAAATTCACCTTTAATTTTTGGAAAAAATCATCTTGTGACTCTTTCCCAATTGTGTTCATTTCTGCATCACCACATGGAGATTCTTTAATTACATTTATTGCGTCTTTGTCAGACTCATTGCTTGTGATAGAAGAAATTGTAGTATCGCCGATATCTAGAAAAATCTCTTGTGGTCTGTTTGATGAATCTATAATTAATAAATAAGTAAATATTAAACTAATTACAAAGACCACCTTTCAATGACTTTAATGAATTTGCACGTTTTAAAACTTCACCATTCAATTTTTTTAGTTGTGTATTAACCTGGTCTTGTATTTTAGTCATTTCTTCTTGAATTTCCTTAATTTCCTTGTCTCTTACAGCTAACATAGTCACAAATTTCTCCTTTTCCATTTTAAGCAAAGCCATATCATATTCTAATCTGGCGCAAGTCTCATCTGACATGCTCTTTTGTTTCTTCAAATCGTCTACTATTTTTTTTAGATGATTTATAGCAGGATTGTCTCTCAGTTCTTGTGTAGCTTTGTCAAGTTGTTCTTGTAAATATTGTTTTTCATCCTCTAATTGTTTTATTTTCATGGTTGAGATTTCTTCCTGCAAGGTAACACAAGGTTGTATAAAAAAATCAAAAGTATAAAACTACCATTTCAATTTCTAGTTCTTTCACACGGCCACACAACATTTCAACATTTTCCCTTGCTTGATCTAACTCTTTTTCAGTCAATTCTTTTTCATTTTGTAGATTTGTGCAGACGATTTCTAGTTGTTTGCAGCTAGCTTCAAGTCTGTATGTGTTTTCTTCCATGATTTTCTGAAATTTCTCGGTGTCTTCTTGATACAAAGTTGGTGGTGTTTGACATGTTTTGGTTGCTGTACTTTTAATGGTGACACCTGAGGCCTCCTAGAAATTTGTCTGTGACAAAGTAATTAATTACAATTACACTCACTGATAGTGGATAATCCGAATGTGGGTGGTGTAATAATGTAGATATTTCAGGAGGAATTCTTTTAAGTGCATGTTGTATGTCAGCGACCATTTGAAGAATCTCATCCCCCTCTTTAAACATTAACATAAATGGAACTGTTTAAAGTGAAACATTAATTTACCTGGGACAACATTTTCAAGTTTTGTAAAAAGTTCTTTAGATAAGAAATGTAAAGTCCTCAATGGGTCAAAATTACTGAAAAGTGACACTTTTTCTTTACTCTTATTGCATTGCAAAATCTGCCCCCAAGCTTCTCGTTCTCTATTTCCCAATCGAACGGCAGATACAGACCTGGCTCTGTGTTTGGAAACTTTTGAAAAGTCTTTACTCTGGTTGTCACTATTCTGTACGTTCAATACAGCTTGAGCTGTGGCTTTTTGTAATGGGCTTTGATTTCTGATCGTTACTTTCGGTTTGACGCGTTGATTAATGACTGAGGGTTGTTTCACGATATGTGAAATTTTCTCTTGCTGGGGTCTAAAAGCTGGCGACCTTTTTACAGCAAACATCTGTTCTTGTCTCATCATTTTGTTTAAATATTTCTCACATGTAGCTGCTGTTTCACTGTTGGATACTGTTCGCAGCTTGTGGTTCATTCTGGTTAATCACTACACTTCAATTTAAACAAAACCAAACAAACAACATGAATTTATGGTCGGGAATATTTGACGTTAGAGGTTAGAAATTTGTTTACACGGGAGATTCAAAGCCCGCCATGTGAAGTTTGTGCAGAACATGCGCTTTGAAAGCCCGCGATCTTTGAATGAATGAATACTCGTATTTGAAAAGCAATAACTTAATTTAATTAATCGTGTATTAACAAATTTTCATGTTTTTTTATATAATTGTATTATTTAGATTTAGCCGTTGAGATTATTTTGATAAAACGAAAATGTTTGAAGTTGAGATATGTCCATAATTACCGTTAGTTATTATTTGGCATAAACTCGGCTGTCCCAAGCTAAAACACAATATCTGCTTTTTAATTAATGTTTTACTGGACCCAAAAATAGCTTATTTAAACAGCCCTCCTGAATGACTTGCTCTCCACCTACATATTATTTAACTTAAAAATATTGTTTTTTTAAAAGCAATTTAAGACGTGTGTGTAAAAGACAAGTAAAACATCATGAAAAATCTATAGTTTCAGATACTGTGTTTTTTATTAGTATAATTTTTACAAATACCTAAAATCTCTAAATTAAAATGAAGTAAATACAATTTCAAGCAGTTTTCAGTACAAAAGCAATTAATTAATTTTTATTAATTAATTGTTTACTATATATTATTATAATAGTACCTACCTACAGATAAAAGGTGTCTCAACAGGAAGTGTAATTTTAATTAAAAAAAAAAACTTTTTTTTTAATATTATTTTTTATTTCAAAATAAAGTTCGAACGTGGAATACAATATCTGTCAAATGTTAGCCTTTGCTTCTTTGGCAGGAAACCATTCTTTTACGGAAGTTTTGGACATTTTTACATAAAGAACAAAAGATAAAAAAGACAAACAAAACAAAATGTCCTAATCATTTTGGGAAGGTGTCGGGTTTATCATCGCCCTTGACGTTTTACTTTTCCAGTTTTTTTAAAAAAGCTATCTTGATTTCAGTAGTTTGGTTCCAAATAAAATTTTAATAATTTTTGGGATACTTTTTTAATGTAATTCAAATTTATGCATATGTTCCAACGACGGTAGATTATAATTTTTTTTTGCAATTGGAGAAGCAACTTACCTTCAACTCTTTAAATTCTAAAAGAAAATAACCATCCTGATCAGAGATGTGGCAGATATAAACTAACAAATAAAAGTTCGATTAAAAAAAATATGTTGTTATTATAAAATTGTAAAAAACATAGTTTTTCATACTTATTTGAGTTATTTCTATTTAAAAAATAGAGTAGAACCTACCGTTTCTGAGATATTTTGTAGATACTGTGTTTTACACTGGGAAGAGGACTTCTGCGCTGTAGTTACTGTTTTTGACAAAACAATTTTGTTTTACTAATTTTAAACAAATAATTAATAATGAGTATTTAATTGAATGTAAGCATGAAAATAATCTAAAATATGTAAAAAACTAATTTTTTTAAAAATTGTTAGTTACTGTGATTTTGTTTGACACAGCCGAACTATTCCCTAAGTTTAAGCTGTATTAGTGTCATATTTATGATTATATACAGGGTAACCCACGAGTAATAATGAGCCTGAAAATTTTTTTGAAGCAACCAACATTAAATTTCATAGATAACATGACTAAAAAAAATTACTACTAAAGTTTTAGAAAGTCCGTCTATTTGGATATCGCGCTGGATAGAAACATGCAGTCTGCGAAGCGTTTTCCAAACATTTTTCACAAATGAGAATCTTGTTGATCTTTTCGGCAACATTTTAATAATTCCTTCAAAATTCTCCAAGGTTTGACTTTTTATAAATTAAAGTTGAAGTGTGCTGTTTTGTCACTATGTTTAATTTATTAAAACATGATTAAAACTAAATATTTTAATATCCACGTTATCTTTGAAATGTAATGTTGGTTGCTTCAAAAAATTTTTCAGGCTCATTATTACTCGTGTGACACCCTGTAGTTATTTATTAAACAAAAAACAAAAAAGAAAACTTGCTCATTGTCTGTGAGTGATTGGTATATGTATGATACAAGTGCTTAACAACTCTTACAAAAAAAAGGATTTTGGGCCTAAATAAATTCATCAGTTTTGTGATCTATCAGCATAATAAGCTCATACAGCGAATGATTACACTCGGACTCGTAAGTGTGTGTTGGGAATATGACAAAAATCTCACTCGATTCGCTTGTCCATCAATTGGCGTCGTTTCGGCGGTGGAAATGCGAGTGGAGCTCGTGTGGACGGGGCGTCGGTCTGCGTCGTTGTCCATCCGTGGGTCCGCGTCTGCCCCTACGTTGCACTTGTTCAATATGCGTCGCGGCGCTATTATCAGAGCGGTGGAGCCCGGCCAGGCCAGAGTGCCGACGCCCATCGTCGTCGGAAGCTGACGTCACGCGAGTTGCGCGCGTGTCCATAGCAACCTCTACGTCACCGTCGGGCGCGGGAGCAGTTAATGGTCCAGATTTATCCCGGTTACCCCACATCCGGAGCCGTTACGGCTTTACTTTAGTTTACACCCTGCTGGATATCTTACAAAGGGACGCCGCTCCATTTTTATTGTTCCATTATTATTGTTTTAGCTGCGTACTTTTCAGATGATATTTTTTATACTTTTTTATCTCGTTTCCGCCATCGAAGTCGAAGTGGCGAAATGAACAAATAGAAAAATGGGGATTTTCATTTCGTGAACAAAAGCCTCCGACAACACTAAATTTCCACCGACGATATTGCTGCTTTATTTGTTGCATGCCTTCATAAATAAATTGCCCGCATTTCGCTCAGGTGCCGGAAAATTCCATCCTCAATTACAGAAATATCGCCACCCTTGCATCCACGACGAATAACGACCGACCGGAAAAGAATTCAGTGCCCCAGATAACAACACCCTTTTCCACACGAGGGTCGCATGCACACAATATATACAACTTGTATTTCGGGAAATGTTCAAGTGATGAAAACGGTTCTATTGCCCTATTTATATGCGTCAAAATTTCACTCGCATATGGACGATTAGTCTTTAAGATTCCCAAATGCGGAAATTCATCACGCGAATGATACACATGTGCCACAATTTATAATACGTGGTACTTACGAAAATTATACCTACTTCGCTCCTTTAAATGCCTCATAATTATGATGTATGATTAATTCCACCTTATAACCTGTTATCTCTCTTTCCATGTGAATGTATAGTATTTGCCGAGTGTTTTGAAAACGATAAAAAAAGAGTGTTTATAAAACTAACAGTTATTGTTTCTTATCTGATACCATAGAGCTAATACAAATAGAAACCTAAATATGGTAAAAATCATGGGGGTAGAACGGTGCGTCATCTGACGTTTCTCCTCACCATATTTACAAAACGTGAATTTTTTCATTTAAAATTTAATGTAATAGATTGGAAATGACTTTTTCTACATGCAGTGTATTCATTACATCATTAAGCTTTCCAATGTTTTTGGATGTTGTATCTAAAACTTGCAATTTTTAGTGTAGGTACAATCAGTATAAAACCGATTTTCTAAAGAACAATGGGTAAAGTGGGAAGAAAACGGATACAAAATTGGTATTTTATAAACAGGATTTACAAACATAAGAAGCATAGACAAGTAATTTCTTACATTGAGTTTTTTAAGGGTTTAAAACTATGGACAATTTGATGCATTCTTCCAGGTAAAAAAAAAGAGAAAGTTGACATCTACAAAACAAAGTGCCATCTTACATCCTTCGAAAACAAAGCTACAAACGTTAAGAAGCTTTTATTCTGATCTTATGAAAACCAGAAAATTACTAATGTGGGAGTCATAATAATGCGTCTATTTCAATTTGCACTCTTAATTACTTCATTAAATAATAGACTTCTTAAACAACGCTCATATTTACCTCAAATAATTACAATTTTATTTACAGAGTGTGGTTTCTGCGATACATGTACAATATGTAAAATACTAAAACAGCATTTGAATGTTTTTTTATAAGATTGGCCCCATTTTTTGTAGAATAAATAAAGGATGATAGGGGGCTAATTTTTATCGGTGACCCCTTATTATTTCAATTTTTTACACTAACACAAGTGCATTTATGCCTGATTTCGTGGAAGTTACTTAATCGTAAGGAATTATTAAAAGAAACTAATGAGACGCAGAACAAAATCAATAAATCAACCAATAAACAAAAAATACTTGCAAATTATACCAAAAAGACTTTCAACGACGACAATAATGTTACTATCAATGTCAAATTGACAAATTCACTCGAACATGACATTTGAGTGGTGTAGTTGAAGTACACATGTAAATTAATGTTCAATGTTACCATCCTTAGAGACCCTTTAATTGTTTCAATTTACATTGTGATAGAATTTTTTATTTCACTTTTGTGTTGATAATGAAAAAATGAAATTGATGACGCACCGGTCTATCCTGGTGATTTTTACTATAGCTATTTATTTGAGACTGGCTGGAGTAGTACATATTTACCTATTTTTTACATCTATTTAATTATATGACAAATTGTTGTTAAAATTAAATAAGTACAGAAAATTACAATTACCTATAAAAATGGCTCCAAAACAATTGAAAATACACTTTTTGTAAGTAGAAAGTTGTTAAAATGGTACTAATTTAGTAACTATTTTAATTAGTGTAACGTATGAAGAATAGATGTTAAAATATATTTTCAAGCTCAAGTAATTCTTAAATGAAATATTTTATGAAGATGATATAAAATTTTTAATTAGGTATCTAGAAGTCGATTTTATTAAAAATATACTTCTAATAAAAATCTAAACAAGGTAAAGATTGGAAAAGTTTGAATTGCTAATAATAGATTATAATCTATAGATTTTGGTATCTGCTAAATATTGTCGAAAACAGAGAGCAAAATTTGTTTTGCATTTTAATACTGTTATTACACTCGTAAGAGCGTCAATGAATATGTTTTATTGTAATAAATTTTTATGTTGTTTTCTATCGGAGGTTTATTCAGTTTTTTTGAGAGCTCGAATTTTTGTATGTATGAAGTTGTGTAAGTTTTTAAAAATGTTTGGATAAGCTGTGAAACATTCTGTATGTTTTCAGTTAATATAATTCATAGTTTATTTATGAATCATAAACAAGTTTTTTTGTGCTATTTGTAAAAATAAACACAAGGGTAAAATCAATACGTATAGGTATTTTTACTATTTTCCTCTTTTATGAGTCAATTTCTTTCCCGATTCTTTCCATCAGCCGAATTAGGTGCCGTTGCGATTTTATATCCCACCGCAAAACTCTTTTTTCTTACAATTCGAATGAGTCATTGGTTATATTAAAGCACCGATAATAGATCCTAGAGCATTTTGACCATGTCGAATGGTGGAATTTATACGGAATCCTTAACACGATGCTTTCTCCAGTGTCATTTATTTTGGCGTTTTGATAGAGTCATTTATTTTAGTGGCCTATAAACAACATCAGTATTCTAGAGAAAGGACTATAAATTTCAGAATGCGTGTTGGTTTCAAGAGAGACAAGCTTTAGTTTCGGTTCTAAATTCACACGAGGGTTTCACTACTACTTAGTTGACTCATATTAGATATTATAACTCTTTTCAATATTACAACCATAAAAAATTGTTAAGAGTTATACAGAGTGTTTCTAAATTTGTATGGTCCAGGATAATCCAAATTAAATTTATCCCGTCTTTTGTTTTAGTCGGTGCCGATTATTTAATTTATGGCAGTAACGGGGCTTATTATTTTGCCCTTTGGTCTTTCGTTGACATTTCTCTGAAATTGGGAATCAATTAGCAAAACGTGGTAATTTGTGACTCTTCTGTGTCTTCTTGGCTTTTGGCAAATCGTGGAGGCGTCATTGTTGTGCAGCTCGCAAACACGGGGTCTTAGATATTAGTTGAATGTGATTTGTAAAAGCGCTGCTTTGCTATTGTTTCAAAAGCTGTCGGTCTTTGTCTTCCTGAGACCGTTTCTCCTTTTGTTTCCTAAATTAAAGGACGATTCCGCAAAGTTCCTTGCTGTCGTCGCGGCGACGATGTGGCGCACTAATTTTATTATGACTCTTCTCAGTTCTGTCATCTGCCAGGGCTAATGCAAAGGCGGTGTTGTAATGAGCCCAAATAATAAATTACTCGCTGCGTTCGCCAAAATTGCACGATTCCGCATTAATGGCCAATTACCTGCAATTTATATTTCTCTTTCCGAAGCAGCTTCCCGAGGGCTCTGTCTCGAAAACGCACAACTCGCGGGAAGAACATCATCTGCGCTTGAATCGATCACCGATTTCGACAGGAATTCGAGCGGAAGGCTAGTTTGACTATTTGGCGATTTTCCGGAGATCTGTGAATTATTTAGGGGAGTCCAAATGGAGAACTGATAAAGAACGCGAGGGAAGAAGATACATATTAATACTCCGGAACAAAATTGCATTTTAGGTACCTACATTACGAGCGATTACATTACAATGTTTTTCAAATTTAATATGGCTGTTCATAGCCGCGCTTGGGCACAAACCATTCGTTTTGTTGGCCGATTAAACATTAGGGAGGCTGGATAAAACTTAATAATTTACGAAGCTTGCAATGTAAGGAAACAAAAATCTGTTTCCTTTTGTAATAAAAACTTGAAAAGGAGTGTTTTATGTTGTTAGTTTTACGAAATTTAAAATACGTTTTTATACATTCTTTTGCAGGTAAATCCAAATTTGAATTTACAATAATAGTGAATTACCACCATGTTCAGAAACCAAGAGAGGTACGACAGTTTTTATTTATGTCCAGGGTGATTTCAAACAATAGGAGATACACATAAGTTCTATTTTTTTAGCTAACCATAATCTTATAATCCGGAGTTCCAAAAATGTCTTCATCTTTTTTATAACAATTATTTAGGTATCAAGACACCAAAGTCTTTTTTTTCATTACGAATGTGTGCCGCGAGGATGCCGAGGCAAATAAAACGCATGAATGTACTGACAGAAGTGGTAAAAAATTTAGAAAATAATGAATTTTTTATTGCTCATGCAAGTTTTTGTTTAGACTACTAATTATTTTTTTAATCATTGTTTATATTATGTGTAAAAAAATATATATTTTTTTAATTAAAATAAGAAGAAAGGGGGCGCAAATAAGAAAAAATAGCATAAAATACTCGTTTTATAATGGCAAATCAACCGTTATAATACTTGTTCTTTAATATACTATTATTAAAAATCCTAACAAAGATTTTTAATATAATATTGTTATAGCAATATGCGACTATGTAACAATGTTTTTAGCAACTTTTTATGCAATATTTTTATCAACACTGACTGTCGTATTTCACGATTAACGTACATTCAAAATAAACGAAAAAATTTGAGGTTTTTTTTCAATTTTTCCTTAATGTGAACGTGTTTTATTAAAAATAGATTAAAATATTTTGATGGCAGTCTAAATTCTCTAAATGGCCGCTAAATTCATAATTTTCTTACCATTTTTCAGGCTTTAGCTTTCTCTACTTCACTCAAATGCGGCATTACACAAGTTGGTATAAATTTAATGCCATTGATAGAAATATTTTTGATAGGTATTGTTAAGTTGACAATTGACAATTGGAACCGAATTTACATTTGGAAAAATTTCATTTCCCGCATTTTTTTTGAATGTAGCTGTATTTCACCGAAACTAATGCAACTTTTTTTTAAGAATTATTTTAAAAAACGTTCAATAGACAAATTAGTATAAAAAACACGTGTTACAACCTCTGATTGTGTGATGCTCGTGCATTGTTAACACTCGCCACTGCGTGACTAGTGTCACAAGATATTTGTATATTAATAAGAGTAAAACGGTATTTTAATCAATACTGGTCAGTATTTTTTACAGTATGGTCTATTGTCTATCGTAAAAACTGTGAATTTTTCTGGTTACGGTACCCGCAATTTTAAAATTTACAATATTTTTTTATGACATTTAAAACTATCGTAAAAACTGTAAAATTGGTGAAAACTGTAAAACAATTTTTTGATGGCAAGAAAAAATGAGTCACTTAGGAAAAACTCATTTATTGGAGTCTAGTTGGGTCGGCGCCTTTTTAATTAGAGAGTTTCTCATATTGAACAATCAGAAATAAATAACAATTTCCCAGTTCAGCAACAGAATGCAGAATGTGAAAAGGGTTAGTCCGAAGCCATCTGGTGCGTGACTGGGTAACTAAAAGAGTGGAAAATGGAATACAATTGGTGCACTGAAACCACGACACTCACATTAGCCGTGATCCGCCGACGCCACTCGTCCACTAAGCAAATAATAATTTTTCAAATTCTACGCAGCTTCACGAATTAAGCAAACATTAGCTCCATTTATATGAGCCAGAGAAGCCAAATTTTTGTTTGAGCAACGCGAACAAAGTGTAACAAAATGTAGCTGTCTTTTAGTTTCGGTTCATTTCGCACAGAAAACCATACTTTGAAGGCGTCAGTTCGCCGAAATTTGACACCAGTTGTGCATGAAAAAGATTTATGTTCGGGTCGGTGCACTGCCTTTTTAAGATGAGACAACGAAAACGGAGGTGGATTGTAATATGGTAGTCAGTTTAATTTGGTAGGGTGGTGCTAAGGCTTTGCGAATTTTCTTAACAATTAAGCCCATCAAACTGGAAGGATAAAGTTGTTTTTGGCGGATGCGCCGGGTTCGCTCTTATGAAGCTGCCGCGAAAAGTTTACAACTTATCTTCAAACAATGCATACTTTATTCAACAAGCTTGTAGCGGTAATCACATTTATTGATTATTCAATTGAGTGGTTGTCAAAGTGCTCGTGAAACTGATTTCTTATTTGCTTTATTCAGTAAAAGAATAGACACATAAAAAGGCCAATCTACGAGTTAAATAAATTTACCAACAACAATATTTAATCTAAAAATGCTGTTTTAATTTTTTATGCAGAAAAAACCTATTAATCGAACACCATGGAAAAGATTAAAATTTTTAGTGACAATCGGAAACGTTTATGTGTTTATACAATCTAAATTTATACGCATAAACTAGTAAAAAAAAATTCTAGTAAAAGTTTTTTAGTTACTAAGATATTGCGTTATAAAACACTATTCAACCTGTAAATTTTATACAGGAGCGCCAGAACTCGCGCCCCAGAGAAAAATTTCAAGTAAGATAAGATACCAGGAACATGAAAAAAATGTTTAAAAAATTCTATCTGTCAAAAAATTTTGACATTTATTTTTTGACACTTGACATTTTTTATGTCTATTTAATGGTATTGATGATTTTGTATATGTTTTTTTTACAATTATTTAGTAAAGATACAAAAATTTTGCCAATAAAAGTCACAAATAACAAAGAACAGAGTTACAATTTAGGATACAGCTTCCTTGTTTTCTCTTCTAATAGTCTGTAGCAAAAAAATTTGGAGAATTATTTTGCCTACAGAAATAAATAAAGTCAAAGTGCAAAATTTAAACTCTCATAACTCCTAAATTTTTATAGACAGAATTTTTTAACATTCTTTCCATGTTCCTGGTATCCTTAAATGGCATTTATCTCTGGGGCGCGAGTTCTGGCGCAT
Source organism: Tribolium madens (assembly GCF_015345945.1). Classification (NCBI taxonomy): domain Eukaryota; kingdom Metazoa; phylum Arthropoda; class Insecta; order Coleoptera; family Tenebrionidae; genus Tribolium; species Tribolium madens. The sequence goes on from NW_025401069.1 coordinate 4,179,299, forward strand.
CCTGTATAATACGAGTACTAATAAGATTATTATTATTTTGACCAAGCTCGATATAGTGGTAGATATTAACTTTTCTTAATTTGACATTTTATAGTGACAATAAAAAAATAATAATGGGTAAAATGCAAAATAAGTTTAACAAAACTTTTTTTTTCGGAGGCAATTCGATAGAGTTACAAAAAAATAGAAACAGTTCTTTTCAAAAAAAAGAAACAAAATTTTTGTCTTTTTTTTTCAAAAAATATTGTTTTAATTTTTTCGCAAATTTATCGGATTATGTATCTCCACAAAGAAAAAAATCTATTTTACTCAATACTTATCATAACTTTTTTTCATTGTTACTATCGAATGTCAAATTAAGTTAGTCGACGTCTACCAGTACCTATACCAAGTTTGGTCAAAATAATGATAATATTGGTAATATTTAAAATTTAAAAGTTGAATGGTGTTTTTATGACTCAATTTTTTTCACTATTCGTTATTATTGGGCAAAGACTAGCGTTTTTTAAATTTATGCGTATAAGTTAAGACTCATCTTGTACATGTAGGTATCGTTTTAGTTTTATATTTGAGAAACAGATATCACACAGTTGAGATTATGCTAGAGTGTGCATGCATTTATAAAAGGAATTGAAAAATCTTTTGTGCGAGTGGAGTGTCGTCTTTTTCGAGTTGTGAGTTCATTTGTTGGGATCAGCAATCAGGCGAAATTGTTAAGGCAACGGCTGTAATCAACGTTTCAATTTGTGGAAATTTGCGCGTTGATTTCGTGCACTTTGAACATTTATTTTTTGCAGGTGATATCGGCAAAGGACGAGTTGTGAAAGCTGCGACATCCATCACGCCTCGCTGAGCCCAATTAAACCGGCCACAGACAGCCCCATTTTCATGGCGCGTTCCCTAGATTTGATTAATAACGGTCCGTTTTGAGCGCCGAGCACTTCTTTTCGTTCAGATTCCTGAACGTACAATTCCAGATTATCACCTGAAAGCGACGCCCCGTGGAAATTGGATGTAGCTTGAAAACGGAAGAAATTTTAAGCTTTGACGTTGCTGAACGGTTTTGATAAATTTTATATTTTAGCGACGGCTGCACTGAAATAATATCGTCAGGTTAAAGCACGTTTATTGCACGGAAATTACTTCGATGAAAATGCGAATTTTCGACAAGTGATTTATTATATTTATTGGAAAAACGCACGTTAAGATTTTGTTTGTTCAGTTTAAACAAGAAACTTATACAGGGTGAATATAAAGTATGGAACCAAGCGGTTTTATTTTTAATCATTTGCTTCCAGAAAATAATAATTAATACAAATTAAAGTAATATAAAAAATGTGATCGTATTTTCAGAACGAAATTTTGTTTCGTTTTTGAGTTATGCGATTTTTTTTTGTCAAAATTGCAATTTATGTGAAAATTTTTTTTGAAAAAATTAAATATAAAGTAGGTAGTTGTAATCCTTAGAGTATAGCTGTTATGAGAAAAATTATTTTATAGTGGGTTGCCATTTAAAAAAATAATTTTTTTTGTACAACTCAAAAACAAAAGGAAATTTCGAAAAATTTTATTTTTGTGAAATTATCACATTTTTATACTACTTTATCACTCATTAATTAGTTTTTTCAAAAAATAAATAGTTTAAGCAAAAAACGTTTGGTTCCATACTTTTTATTCACCTGGTATATGTGTGAATTGTCTGAATTTGTTTTTGTATTTAAAACTTTTTGAACAAAATTTTGGTTACTAATGAATAAAAACGTATTTTTATCACCACCTTTTAAAAAGTGAGACGTGAGACGATTTTACGATATTTTTTCAGTTCAGTTTTGCCAACTACTGTAAGCAGCAACTTTTTTTGTAGACAATAGATAAAAGTCACTTACTAAAATGATACAAATTTTAAGTTTTTATTAAATAAATTAAAGTTCACGATCGTGCAAAGTCCAACCTGGTCGGAGGTAGTTAAATAGGAAGTTGTCCGAGCTAGGAAAGCTTGTTTAGTAAACATTTTTCTATTTATTTTTATTACTTAATAAAAAAACTTGATACTTTTGCTTTATTTGGCAAATCCTGTATTTGAGATTTAGAGTTTAGAGTAGATCTAATGTGGTGTTTACGCCAATTGTCCGTGACACCGTAATTCGAGCAAATTTTGATAAGACATTAGAAGAGAAATTGTTGGAATGAACGTAAAAAATAAAGAACCATAAACAAAGAAAGTAACGTAGAGTAGGGGCAGAGAGCATATCGTAGGATGACATAAATGCGGGTCTTTGCTAAATGTTCCTCTCCATATCTCTTCCACCGTCCACTGGCAACAGCAGCCGCTGTCATATTATGCGACATAAAAGCCAACTACATAAAAATACAAGCTTGAACTTTTGACTCTAGTTTTAATATCGCAAAGTAATGTTCGAGTCGAGGGTGACTCCCGGTCTCGGTCCCTCTTCTCATATCGACCTGTATTGTATTATGCACTCGAGTTGACGAGCACGCATTTATTTCCCTTCTTCCACACATTTTCAGATAACTTCGTCTTGGATCCGTTCTCTTGTATCCTACATTATAAAGCCTGAACGACAACTGCAATAATACGCGTTACACTCGCTCAAGATGAACATAATTTACATTGGCTTTAGCAGTTTATAAACAGGTCGTAATGCATTTTTTTTCTTATTTCAACACTGTTAATTTTCAGAATACAACAAAGTGGAATTTTGTTCTAAGTTTAAAGTCAAAGTTTCATCGAACAAGCACGTAACATCTTTCACTAAGTCAAGTGAGGATGGTTGAAAAGCGCCTTTATTAAAGAACTTTATTAATCTTTAATTTCAAACTGTTTTAAATAATGCTTACTCAAATTAAAACTTTAATTGAAGCTTTGGTTAATTTGCTGGAATAAGATACGTTAATTTTAAGTAGAAAATAAAAGCTGTTGACAACTTTGTCATATTAAAAATTTGTTTGCTTGTTTAATTTTGAAACAAAGTTTTGGGTGAAATCTTTTTTTGTACTCGTACATACAATATTGAAAAAAAAACCTTATTTCCTAAAGTTACATTTTGCTGTAGGAACAAATCGTTATAAAATCGCCTGAATATTACTTTTTTGGGCTCATGATGCACAAGCGTAAAAATTTCTTTTTTATATGTCTTATGCTAAAAAATCTTTGATCTTATCAAAAATATGCGTGTAATTATTCACACGTTTTTATGAAATATTTAAAGAAATATGTGAAAAATGCTTTCTTTTATACAACCTATAAAATTTATATGCAATTACCTTACTTGACATGTTCCAAGTATTTTAATAACAAATGTCGTAGTTTTTTCACTTGTAAGTTATTGTGCTATTTTTACTATCTTATTTTAAAATTTCCACTAACATAGCTTCTGTTGATATAAATGTAAAAATATATATTTTATTACCTTCTTTACCAACAAGTGTGCAACAATAACATAAACATTAAAAATGCAGTAACATAGTAAATCAAGTAGGTATATTATGTGCTCTAGTATAAAAGTGTTTATTAATATTTCCTGCCATTTTTGGCAAGAAAAATGAGATATTTTGGTTTTATAGTAGCAGTAATGAAATGTGATAAAAGATTATCGTCGCTACTGCACAGTAAAACTGCAATGATAAAAACTAGAACGATGCCGTAATTTTTGTTGAAGCTATTAATATTTTTATTTTTGAAAGCATCGCGAAGTGTAATAAATAGTTGATTTTTCTAAATATTTCATGCGGTATTTATGTCGTAAATTGTGTTTACTGATGTGGTGCTAAACGCCATATTATCTTTGTATTGTCGCTTCAGCGAGTCTAAAAATAGATCTCCGATCGCAATAAATAATTAGCGGTTATTAATAGTAGAACGGGTGTCTTTCGCAAAGTTTTTAAGACTAATACTTACCCGCTCCGGTCTATTCATTAGGGATTCACTCCGGTACTCATTATTCATCTTACCCTTTCAACCACGCCTTTTCCCAGCAGAGTTGCTCATCTGATAACTCAATAAAAATTGAAAATAATTACTTGCTCGAACTATAATTACGAAGGGACGTTGTCGATTTTCGTTTTTCCAACTCTCGGCAACATTCTTTATCATTCCATCCTTGCTTATTTTCTGCCACCTATTAATTAAAATTAAGAATTTTTCTTGAGGGTTTCTGAAAATGTTTTCTCTATTGTTTAGGCGTGTTTCCTCAATCTACTCCCGCTTTTAATTGCTATTTTAATTAATGTCGCAAGAGGAAACACAATGAGAACGTAAATTATGCAAGACCCAGTTTTGTCTTCCAATTGGTCTCTCGAATAAAGACTTTGATAATATTAATTTTATTTATTAATGTTGGATTTTTTGTTTGTTGAAACGATCTCGACTTATTCGGGTGAAGATAGTTCTTACGAATTTTTATATTCTAGAGGAAGACCTTTTCACATCCCGGTTCGTTTAACTGTTTTGCACCATTTAGCATAAACAAACAATTTCAATTATTCATCGACGGAGACTTATCTTTATTCTTCTTAGATAAGAAACGGTTTCACGTTTAGATAAAAATAAGTTTTGTTCATGTAAAAAAACAATAAAAGATTTTATATTTAGATCTTCATTACTACGAAGCGAGTGGTATTTTTATATACTTAAATAATTAATTAATTATATAAATTTAGGAAAGTTTTGCAATAAAATATTGTTGAAAATAAATTTGGGGTAACCTTATTTTAATGAAAACTGTGTATCCGTTTTATCTTTTTGACCGTGAGGAAAAGAAATTGTTATCATTTAATTTCTACATGTTTTCACTGTGAAAATTGTTTATTTTAGAACATAGGAAATATAAGTATGCAACTAATTTCCCTTTTAACCCTGATTGTAGAGTTTGATTTCGAATTGCAGATGCTGCAAATTGGATATCTTTAAGTTGTACGATTACGATCATTGCAGAGGAGATTAAACTATAAAACTTTAATTTCGCCTAATGCTTCAAGTTTTCGAGAGAGAGCGACGTTTGTTGTGTCCATTTCGTGTAATTTCTTTGGTTTTGTTTCGGTAGTTGCCAAATTTACTGAACTTTCTACGAGATTAACGGTTAATTGCCATTACCTAAAAGCATTAAAATTAGATCAGTGCGTGCAATCGATCAAAAATAATTGTTTTTATTTGTAACAAAATCATTGTTGTCTAATGGTTCAAGAAAATTTAAATTGATCATTCGTTACGGTTTGAACTATTCCGACATAGTGGTAAATTTAGAAACCGAGCTTTGAGTTATAATTAGGTCAGAATGTAACATATGAACTGAAACTGATATAGAAAGCCGATAAATTCGCCATTACGCACGTGTTTTCAACACGAATACTGCACGTCATTACACGTCTGATAATGAGCTGATTGCTGTCACGATTTTGTTACATGACAGTGATTGCTAACTGAAAACTCCGTATTTTCCGGAGTAATCAAACTTCATGCTTTTCGATTAAGGACTTACATGGGGTGCTGTTAAACACGACATCGGAGTTAAAAAGATAACTTTGTAAAATTGTCACTGCATTAGTAATTTATTAAAGCGTTTTTTGTTTTTGATTGAATGATTTTAGATAGAATATTTATCATTTATTATACATATCGTATAGGAGGATAGTTTATAAATTATTTTCTCTAACGTGTTATTTTTATGCGTAGTTTCCTGAAACATTATTATACTCTTTGCAACTTCGCTGAAGTATTTTGGTGATTTTTGAATTCTGATTCAAAGATGCAAAAAACTGTTGGTTTCATGTTAGGACGACATGAAATTGTTTAGGAAACGGAACACCCGTATTGTGCCATTCTGTACTTTTTAATTTTTATTGTTATACCTACTTAGGTACTAGTTTAAGCAGAAAGCTTAAATTTAATAAATAAAAATATTAGAATAAAAAACGAGTTTGCAGCAGTATCGGTAAATTGTTGGTTTGATAACACAGTATTGGAGGACAATACATTGAACGATAGGATCACGTATTGTTCACTAAAGCTTCAAATACAGACCTTTTCAAATGTTGGTATATAATAAATGAACACATTCATTAAACTCAGTCTTACCATTATTCAAAGTCTACTCTCGCATATACTCAACAATACTTGACGTTTTGACACTGCCATGCAACAGCAACAATAAAATAATTTTCAATTTACTTACAGTCTTTTATTTTTCCTTTAAAAGAGAATTAGTTACATACGCTGCTCATAAGTCATGCAGTTAATCTGGTAAATAATATTTTAAAGAAGTTTAGTGCTGCAATTAGTTTGTCAACATATTCATTGCTACTACTGTAACTGACAGAGGCATTTCCTAAACAAACAGCTCGGGCTTCATATTTCAGTTTAATTAAAAGTTTTAACAGTATCGTATCTTACCTTATAACAAACTAACAGGGAAACTATAACAAGAACAAAAGGGCAAAATTTATATAACAGAATTAGAACATCTAGCGTCTTGTCGAAAAAGCTTTGTGATTTATACAACTCTGTACCTACCAAGTTTTTGTTTAATAGTTGCTTTCTGGGTTCTGGTTTCAGTGTTGTGTTACATAAATTTGCTGTTTGATTTATTAGTTAACGACCGGTGACACTAATAGAGCACAATTTTATTAGCCACAGTACTCGTCAAGGATAGCTTAATCACTTGATAAATTGTTCACTTACTCGACTTCTGTTAATTTTCATTTTGATCAACATTCTTTTTTTATTGCAAAGTTTTATTTATTATTTACTGCACAAAAAAAAGAAAAATTTTATTACGTTGAACAAATTTAAAGGTGTCGGTTATCGACGATAACTGCAAGTTTTACAGAAAGAGGAGAATTTTAATCATGGACTCTGACATATTCATTTAGTTTTTGGCAATGTTTTCATTTAAATCTTTAAAGCAGTGCTTGGTGTCGAAGTTCAGTTTTAAAATTCGACCGACTTGTTTAAAATATTCCAGCTTGGTGCTCTCAATAATTATTAATTTAATGCGAGGTAGGTAACACCACATCGTGACTTCGTGCTAGACAAGACGCTGAATTATTAAAATCACATTCGAGTATCTAAAACTGAAATATGTACGAACTATTCTTGTTGAATAACTAAAACCACTTTCTTGACGAATACAGTTCCTTCCACAGAGGCACAGACTTTTTAGTTTGAATGACTAGAGTATGAAAGCAATTTAAAAACTTATTGCTTTTAGCTAAACTCTACAAACTATTATTTTAGTTATTACAAAGGAGAAAAATCAAAATCTTTAATAAAAAGAGACTTATTGAAGGTCTATAAACAAGTTTCTTTTGTTTTGTTTTGACATAAAAAATTATTATTATATAATTAAAAGTACTATTAAAAAAAATTGTACTAAAACCATCAAATTAAAATATTATTGCATAAAATAATAATGGGACTATAAAAAAATAGAAAGTGCTATCTGACTTTTCGGTTTTTCAACAGTATTCAATTTTTATTATTAGCGTTGGAGCTTAATGTTTTAATCGAAAGCAATAAAAGCTTCTCTTTTTTCGTTTGTTATTAGTATTATAATGTATCATTATTATAGTTAGATACATTTAAATTCAGATAATTGTAACATTTATTTTTTAACTAAGGAAACATTTTGAAATTGCACGTGGTGAAAATAAAATATTTCTGTATTGTGCTGATGTACTTTGACAGTTTTAGTTCCGACCTATGACCTATAATGCACGTGTTCTGTTTTTAAAATTTTACATTGGAATAAATTTACAGTCGTCAGTCGATCAAGAACACCGAATATAAATAATCTTTTCACATATATTCGAACCGAACATAGTTTTGTCTGACCGCTAATTGAAAGTTAGCAGCAATAATTATTCGAGCATCAAACACGAGTTTTGGCGTCGGAGCTTCGCTCCTTTGATATTTAATCATAACCAATATTTAAATGGATCGATTTTTGCGATATTCGCCGTGAAAGCAAATATTTGCGTCTCGCAGTGAAGTGTTTTATAATGAAGGCTCCGGCTTTTCTTAGGAGACGGAAGTCGCGTGTCTTGAGAAAAGCGGAAAACTGGTCGTGAAAGATCTTTAACATGTTGTAGGCGATCCGTCAACGCTACGTGTTTAATTGTAACTTGTTAATTAGGATATAACGTAATTGGCTTGCGAGTTATTTTGTGGATGGAAATAGCGTGACTGTCAAGTGGTAACTTTCCTGCTATATGTCCATTTTGGCGGCGTGGTGTATGCTCCTTTTTTTAACAAATGTTTAATTTATTAAATGGTGCGAATTTAGAATCCTGGCACATTATCTAAACGATTTATTATCTACCTAGTTTTCAACAATAATATTATATTATTGTTCATTATTTTTTAATTAATTTAATAATTGTTTGTGTAACATAATCTAGTTTTACTTGTAAACTAAAAAGTTTTCATCATATGATTTTTTCATTTTTCCTCTTAATGTTAAAAGCAAAATTCGTTTAGAATTAATTTTTATTTAAGTTAGAACTAACTTTTGTTAAACTTTGTTAAATTGATTTCAGGAAGAGATAACTTAATTAAAGGTTGCTCTATTTGGCACTAACTTACAGAAACTTTTTTGTTGGTTAGTTTGCTTAAAAGTAGTTTGTCTTAAAATTATTGAATCGGGACTTGATTGTATAGCAGCTTATTGTGCATTGTTTTAATACCAATTTTGATATAAATTTTTAACAGTTTCGTTTTGTAATAATTAACAATTACTTTTTTACATTTAAAAGAATTAAATGGTTAATTGTTAGTTTTCCGTTTCCTGTCTAAATAAATAATGTTTCTGGCAATTTATTTCAAAACCTGGATTTACATATTTTGTGTTACGGTTTTGAAACACACGCAAACGACTGCAAATGCGATTATGCGACAATTTTGTTTTATTTTATCCAAATTAATGGGCGGTCTACGTTTCTTTAACGACACGCTCCAACTGCATTTATTTAATGATTTGTACTTTTCACTATAAAAATGGTAATGTATTTGGCACTCATAAATCAAAATTTACCTAAAATTATAAGAATTATTATGGTGGATTAGAAGTTTGATTTACGGTCAGTTTGATGCAGTTTGGTTTAATTTGGCGGTCAACGGAAGAAAGCATATTCTGGCTTTAGTTTGTTTGGTTAGAATTTGCTGTGCAAATAGCTGAGTTTGGAGATATTGTCCGCCATAATCCGAATTTGTTTGGTCATTTTGTTTGTGTTTGGTGTGTTGGTTGTGTCGATATTATGAAATGATTGTCATCAATCTTGATGGAGGTTGAGTCTAGCATGCTGACAGCTCCGGGCTACTTTTAATTCCCGGTCTCATCCCGGTCCTCAACAATGTAGCGCGTCTTCTTTGATGTAAAGAATTAATACAGCCTTCAGAAGGCATTAGCGGGAGCTGTTTGAGATGAATTATGAATTTTGCAAGTTTTCCCGAGCTTCTTTCGCAAGCGCGTTTTTCATTTCCGGTAAACGAATTTAGTTTGTACGTTTTGCAAGGTTCTGCATTCATGTGAATAATATAAATCGAAACGAATCTGGCGCTCTTTCTTCTTCAATTCTCATCGGAAAATTTGCACTTTAAAGAAATTCAACTTGTTCTTTAAGTATTGCTTTATTGATGCCTTCCAAGCGAAAACGCCAGATTTATGACACAGATTTCAACTCTGCACAATTTTTTAGAAAATTTTACGATGTTTGAAGTTTAAGACATAAAAATACAAAATCATTTAATTTATTAAAAACTATTACCAAACAAAGGAAGATTTTGATGTCCGATTTTAGCTAATTTCAAAGTAAGATCTTAGCATTTAATTTTGTCGCGTCAATCAGTTTCATATTCTGGCTGCACCAGAAGTATTATTTATCAAAAGTACTTAATTATCACTAACAAACTGTCGGTTGAATAATATATTATTTTATCAAAAATATTGTTTTGTGTAGTTTAATTAAGACAAAAAAGTACTATAATTTTAAAATCTAAGAAGAATTGCAATATTATTTATGGCCTCAAACCAAAATGTTATTATTATTATTTTTGATAATAATAATTCTTAGAGCAAAGTTGCACAGTTTATTGTTATCTATTTTTTAGGATAGATATATGCCCAATCAATGCTGCTTTTTTTTACCGGAAGTGATATTTATTTTAATTTCTAAAATGGAACACTACTGTATATTCTTTTATTTGTGAATTTCTCACTGACTCACTATTATTTATCACTAACTATTTTAGCAATTTAAAAATAAAATAAAACAATGTAGTTTTTGGAAAGAGTAGTATTTATCTAAGACAAGCAAACGACAGATAACAAAAAACTGTTTCACTTTGGTTAAAGAAGTATTGTAATATGACTAATATCTTTTAAAATAATGATATTATGGCTTGGGGCGTTTTTTATAATACAGTCTGTACAATAAATAATAATAATTTATATTATTTTTATATTATATTTGGGTCAAATAATAAATTTAAAGAATGGTGTAACGTAATTCTACTTTTAGCTGATTGGCTACTCGCACGACTTTGCCTCTAACTTTATACTTTAATTTAAAATTTCTTAAATTGAATCGATGTAAGTAGTTTAAAACTAGTATACGGTTGGAAGGTTCAATATATCACCAAGTTACTTCAAACAAAACAAACTCCTCAAATAGAAACTTGCCAAGTATCTCATAAAACAACAAAGTTGTTATAAACAAGTTATATCGTTGATATAGCAGTTACGGTTGTAATTGGTGTATTGAGTTATTGACATTTTTACTGATAATTTTATTTTCTCCATCTATTAACAGTTCTTACTTTTAATCTTGTTAACCGCTACTGTTTATTGTTCATTGAAAGATTGAAATCTCTTAATCATCAAAGCTTTGAGAACTTTTTAATTTTAATTTTTCTGTTTCAGATTCTGACGGATGCACCTGGACGACCTGCAAGGTAAGCTATTTACTTTAATGTAATTTGCTTAAAGTGATTACTTGTTTTTTTTATAATAAATCAATTGCAAGAGTGTATTGAAACTCGAGTTTAATCTTCGTGTTCATTATAGTCGAGAAAAAATGTAGCGGACAAAATACGACAGCAGTAAATCGTTCAATTAAAATGTATTTATTCAATCCAGTGTCTATCTGGAGTATATAAATTGGTAGAAGTGTCTCGGAAGGCAGCGTTGCTAGATCGATCCATTTGTGACTCTTTAGCTCTCGGGGAAATGTACGAGAGCTTTGAGAGGGTTTCAAGATAAGAGATATTGGCGTAGCTCCCGTCAACCTCAAGTGTTTTTCATAAAGTTAGCCACTACAGTTTTTGCAAGTAGAACTTATTTCCAAATTAAAATTTCTGAGGACATTTGTGTTTTGATGAAACGCATTCATCGTGATTGCACTTAGCAAATTGGATGATGTTAGTAAGAGGCTCATTTCAAAGATAAGGAGTTGTCTCTTAATTAATTAATTTTTTATTCAACTTTCAGAATTGAGACCTACATATGTGAATAAAGCTAAATTTTTATGTTGTGAGCGTTTACATCAAACAAAGATAAGCCGATAGCAAACTGTACGCAAAAATTTTAATATGTTTATATTTTTTCTATATTTTTAATATTCTAAAATCATCTAAAGGAAAAAATGTCAGCACTTGCACAATCTGTTAAATTGATTCTGTCTTTTTAAGACATTAGACATTATTTCTAACAACTAATTATCTTGTTTACACGCATCTGGAAAAGAACATTTTTTTAATGTTGAGATTAAACAATTTATAACAAATTTTGCATTAACTTTTGATCATTTACTAGTGAAATTATTATGTACCTATTATTTTTTTAATTACATTTTTATCCACTCTACTATTGTTTGTTACATGTTTTCTTTGTTTTATATTTATAGAAATTAATAAAAATTTGATTAAATTTTAATTTTATCAAGTGTTGAAACATGAAATACAGTCGCATGCATATATTTTCGCTGTCGATTTAATTTTTTGACAAACTTATTTATGTATAAGTTGAAATTCGTGCCATAATGTCGGGAATTATTAAAAGTCAATCGATGTTTAAACTATTATTAATTTTTTGAGACAGAAAAGTCAATCACAAAGGGGAAATTGAATAATGTTTTTGTGACATTTACGACCAAAATACAGGGTGTTTACAGTCTTGGAGTTGAAAATTGACCTAGTAATAGGAGAATACAGAAATATTGTAACCGAGAAAAAAAACTCACACAATTGTTATTATCAAGAATGTTATTTAACTCCAAAATATTGGTACACGGTTTGATAGTCACTGGAATTATTTCCTTGTTCAGATAAAATTGTATTGTTGCAACAGATAAAAAATCGTATCCATGACAATGAAAGAAAAAAGTCACTTCATAGTTTTGACACTGTCATCATTTGATTTGCTTTTGCTTAGGTTTTATCAAAATTTGAAGATCTTCTGTTTAATCTCTTTCAGCGAATGGTTTCCAATAGGTTTGATTCGTTTTTCTTAATTTTTCTCGAAATTTATAAACATGTATGGCAAAATATTAAAATAATAAATTGGTTGTCGTGATTATGATTTACGGTGAAACATAAGGTAATGATACTAATAACCATTGTTGCAGCCGAAGCAGCAGTTCTCAAACAAATAGTGTAAAATGAATAATTTTCTTTAACAACGTGAATTTTTGTTTTATATAGCGTATTAGTTTTTTTCTACCGTGAATATCATCTCATTTAAATTTCAACCTCAAGACCGTAAACACCCTGTATATTATTGCATGCGACTGTACATACCTTGTTACAGGTAGAATAGCAGTATCAAAAATGTAGATAATTGTTATTTTTTTAATAATTAATTAGTTGTAATGCAATTAGGGTTGGCTAAAAAAATAACATTTGTTTAGTCCAAATTAAAAAATAACAAAATAACTGGGTTAAAAATGGTGGATGCGCCGGGTTAGTATTTAAGTATACAAGGTGATTCAGCTTAAATGACTCACCTGACTCTTCTTTGCAGACAACTCATACTACATTATGCATTTATTCCTTGATTCAAAATTAAATTTTTAAAATATCGAGAATCAAGAAATGTGTCGTCCATTTGACAAGTAAATATTTCAAAGCGTCAAATGAACCATCAGCGCAGACGACTTCTCAAAGTTTTAAAAATGCCGAGATATTCATTTACAAATAATGAAAAATTGATATGATATTAACTTATAGTGCATCTGGTAAAAATGCTAGATTAGCTCGGCAATATCCAGAACGAGTACCTACATCCTACGCAAAAAAAATTTAAACGACTGGAAATGTGTTCTTGTCACAATTTGCCTGCAAGTAAGCGTAGAAGTATACGAACTGCGACTAGTTTGGAGAAGGAAATTTTGGTGTTGTAGACTGTTGAACAAAATCGGCCTATTGGGCAAAGAGCATTTGCAAGAGAAGTGGGAATTAGCCAATCTTCTGTTTTTAGGATTTTAATAACTAATAAATTTCATCCCTATCACATGCAGTTAGTGCAAGAACTACGAGATGCTGACTTTCCTAGTAGATTAGATTTTTGTTATTTTGTTTGGGAACAATTAGAAAATAATCCAAACTTTATTAATAACGTTGTGTTTAATGATGTTTGATTTTGTGTTTTGTGAATAGAATCGTGGCTTGTGAGCAGAGTGCGGGTTAGCCACATAAAGCATCGGCTATGAAATAATTAATTTACCTATTCTTTTTCTATAAAATAAAATTGCGTTTATTCGAAAAATTGCCATTGATTGAAATGTATTGTTGCATGTGCGTGTGGCAGTGGCACTTCCGATATTTTCGGACAGCAAACTTTGCTTCGTGAAACTTTCTAAATTCTAATATGAATCAAGGAATAACTTCTTTGTGTATTGTGGGTTGTTTGCCAAGAGGGGTCAAGTGAGTCATTTAAGCTGAATCACCCTGTATTGCTTAAAATATTTTTCTTGACATGTGTTAGTATTAATAGTTATTTACGAACCAAGTGCAAAACGAATTTTTGCGCATGAGTCTATTATTTGAAGCACACAACGAAGGACAAAGTGCTTCATTTGTGCGAATAAGCCGAAGACGTCTTTGCCTATTGTGACACATTTTATCCAGATACAAAGTTAGGGCTAATTTTATTTGATGGATTTTTGTCTTATCTTAAAATATAACACAAAAAAATTAAATTACTATTTGCCAACACAGTTTTTATTTGGTATTACGTGCCAATTTTAGAAAGATATTGTGTTTATTAAACATGGCACACATCTGGCATTAAGAAGAAATATATACAGGGTTAGTCACAGGAAAGTTACTTCTGAAATAATATGGACAGCAACCCATTATACAATTCACATAGGCGTCTAGCTTCCTCATTTTTAAAAATTATAAAATTGAATCCAAGAATATTTTGCAAATTTTTCAATTTGACATTTAAAAAGTAACAGTCAGTTTTCGTTAATACAATGTATTATTACACAAATATCGAAAAAGTGGGCATGCTCTTAATCCATAGAAAATGCAAGAAAAATGCTCCTGCGGCAGCACTTCTGTACTTGGAGAGGTATCCAAATCGAATGCATCCGGGTTCTGAAACATTTCGAAAACTGGAAGCCAAGTTACGACAAGATTGGTCGTCAATAGAAGACCCCGTCAGAGTACTGCTACTGGCCCAGAAAATAAAATTAGAGTCCTTGAAGCAGTAGACAATTACTTGTCATGTTGACGACTTAATTAATTTTCAAAGTAAAAGTAAAATATGACTTTTTGGAACATGATACTTTATGCCAAATTTTTTCCTACAGCGCGAATGCCGGCACCTCCATAGCAATTTTTTATAGGTTTTGTTCGTTCGATTAAATCTGAACTGTCCGATTTCGTTTATTTGTTCGCATCCGAAAATTGTAGGTCTAAATCGAGGCAATTCTGGTGTTGAGACTACGAAAACGATCCAAGATTTCAATAAAAAGCAATGTCGAGGTGTTTGCGTGGTCGCCGAAGCGTAGGTCGATTCCCGACGGAGAATGTTTACCCGGCAAACTCTTAAACTGGGGGCAAGCACTAAAACACATTGCTTGTAGAGATATGTCAACACGACATTGAGATTTGCACAGAGAGTTGGGTACCTGCTTTAAATCAAATTCGAATACATTATGCACGAAACTGGTGTAAACTATACGAACTAGGAATCTCGCCAAACTTCCACCCGCATAATTAGAGACTTTTTGTGAGACGATGCATAACCACGCCCATAAAGATCGTTTCTCGAATCAAAAGCCAAAGTTTTTGTTATTGCTTGTGAAACGCTTTGTGCCGGTCTAGTGACTGCGCCGGAACGATATGAATTCGACACAAAAAAATCGTAGCTCTATTTTGAGAAGAAACATTGCCGAGACCGTATTGCATTCTTACAGAAGAATAGTTACAGAAATGTCAACGTGATCACGAAAAACGGGAATTGCAATCTTTTAGAGATTTCAAAACATAAGTGATTGATTGTAATTACATCAGTTATTAAGCTTTTATAAATTAAAAATACAGCTTTTGATATTATGGCAATTAGTGTCAACATTGTCAGCTGCATGTTCGTCTAGAAAGCACGCTGCGGTAACATAAAATAGAACTGCGCTTGTTTTCGAAGGGATTTAGTCTGATTAGTGGTCACTGTAGTAGTTGAACTTGTGCTAATAAAGGCATGTTGAAGGAAAGGCCACAATATTTAGTTACAAGCATATTTTTGACAAGTTTGTTTAGACAAAAATTATACATTAATTAGCATAACAAACATTTTTTATATCTTGTTTGAATAAAAAATATAAAATGATTAATGTATTAGATTTCTTAAAAATAGACACGCTGTGATACTATTTATTTAACAAAATGACAAGTTCATATCTTTTATTGTTGGGAAAATTTTATATTTTGTTATTTATAGCTGTTAAGACAAGAAAATTTTTAAACTATAAAAGTTGTGTTGTTTCTAAATTTTTTCCAACAATAATATTGGCTAAGGTAATTTTACTAAATTTAGAAACTGATATAAAGAAATTTGTCAAATTTGCCAAAATGGCAGAACAAATGTTTTTATGTCTGTTAAACTACGACTTCGATTTTTAAACTGTATAAAACTCTAGCTATAAGTTGATATTATAATAAATGGTATAGAGTTGTAACATTACAAAAAATTGATGAAGAGAAGTGTGGATTTATCGAATATCAACTAATTATTTTTTAATGAATTATTACATTTTTATTGTGTCACAAAACTTATTGTTGTTAGTGTTCATATTAACTTTTTAAAACCAGTTTTGTTTCACAAACAGACTTTTAATCTTTTGTTATTGGAATTTGGTAGAAAAATGTCCGTTAAAAGCATTTCGTTATAAATTAGTTTCCAAGTAAAACCTATTTGTTCAACACTAAATGTACAAAATGAAATAAAATAACACATACTATCTTTCCAAGCACCAAACGCTTTTTTAAAAACTGTTATAGTTATAATTCTCATCTACTTTGTGGTTGAAAGGCGTTGTGTTTAAAAAAAAGATTAAGTGTTTGGGAAGGTAGTGTGCGTTATTTTATTTTTGGATACTAAGAAGTGCAGAAAAAAATCGAAATAATCTAGTTAAAATTAAACTTTAAATTTGTAATTTAATTAAAGTGATTTTTTATGTTCAATTCGAAAAAATCACTACTAGAAAAATGATTGCCTTATTTTTGATTTTCCATGTGAACTAACGCTGCGAGAAAAATGCTTTTCACAATGCTCTTGTGAACAATTCTAACCTGGTAAATCGTTTCTTTATTATTTATAAGTTAACGGTAAGATATTGTTAATTGCAGTAACAAAAACTGATTTTATTATTTAGAAATATTTTCGCTTTGTCTAAAAATAGTACTAAACTAAATAAAGCATCGTGAAGGTAGAAGCAAATGGAAAAGTGAAAGCGAGTGCTGACATATGCAGCCAGTGCTTTGACAAACAACTTCATTGGGGGATGTTTTTTTTTACAATCCGCTGTAAAAATACATCTTTCTTCCTTTTTTTTTTGTTTCTCACTTTATATTATAACAGTGTTGATGCGTTTGCAATTTATTTAACATTAATTTTAATTAAATGTACGTTTGCATAAATCTGTTTTAGGCAAATAAGTTATTCGTGATCACAGCTGGTGATTGATATGCTGTTTGTGGCTAAGAGAATTTCTACTCAACCATCTATAACCCACGGCTTGTAACATTTATATTACGTCAAAGCAAGCTACAATTGAATTGGATCTTACACGAAGTAACCTAATTGGACCATGTTGCTTTACGCTATATGATGATCCAGATGGTTTCCAGTCGTTACACTTAACTGCAATGAAATTATATTTTTCTGAAACTCGGTAGAAATAGCACTGAATTACCACAAATAATGATAGAGTATTTGTTTCTTTGAAAGAGCTATATATTTATTTCAACTTTAAAACGAAACAAAAGTAAAATCAAAATAAAATAAAAAAAAGATTATATTATTAGAAACAGTAATTAATTTTACTTACTAAACGTTTTTTTCAGAAACGATTAGAACTAATGTTACAGGACAGAATAATAATAAATTACTTAACAGAATTGAAAATTTTGAAAGAAGTGTTTCTGGCGGAGATAATACACTCAGCAGACATGAAATTGAAAGTGTACCAAGTTGACAAGTAATTATGGCAAGTTAATCCGAATTAGAGTATCAATACTGATTAAATTTGCTTCTGATCACCGGCATTTATCTTAATGAAATCCCCTCAAGGTATATAACCCGGGCCTTGGCCAGATGAAGCCACTCAATTTATTATGTGAAGTGCTCTTTAGTATTCTACAGGAATTACACAGGCACTAAAACTATTTTGCATAAAATAAGGGTAATTAATTCCCATAACCTCTCCCTCTTACTTTACGAACAAGAGGATCGAAGAAAGACACCAGCTTTAATACCTGTACCCTACGACAGATTTCTTTTCTTAACCGGATAAACTTTAATAAATTCATTTAAGATAAAAATGCATCTTACTTTAAAAAATTTTGCTTTATTGATTAGGGTGTTATCTTCTTGGAGTTGGAAAATTTGATCTTAACAATACAGGTATCATGCATGTTACAATACAATTTAAAAGCATTTTGAGTAATAAATCAGTTTATGAAAGAGATTCTCATTATGCTTTTTTTCAACCTTATCCATACGTGTCTCACGCGAGGCTACCTTTATAGATATACAAGTTTTGTGTTATCGAATGTCAATAACGGGTCGAACGTTTCTATTTGCATGTGGGTACAAAAATGAGTGGAAGTTTGTCGGAGAGAGGAATTCCTAACGGAAAACAGAGAGTTTGTGTGAATTTAGTAACGTTGAATAAACATGAGCGTCCTAATAGAGGTTTTGTGTATTAATTAACCTGTAAAATTAATGTATACAGCGTAGTGCGAGTGTATTACATTATTTTCAAAATTCTCTCAACTGAAAAGATATAATAGGTTCGGTGGTACTTCGATTAAAATTCATGATGACTCTATTGTTGGTATTTTTAGTCGTGTTTATTAAAACAGGTACTAATTTCGCATTCGCTTCGATACAATGAGATTTGTTGGGAGGTTTTAATAAAAAATGCCACAGGGAGCTTATTTTCAAATACACATATTTAAACAGAATACATCAAAGTAGTTGAGGGCGTATGGATGAATAATCTGCTTTAATGGCGTAAAAGTTTCGTTGCAGTTATTTAAAAGTCTTTGCATGTTAAACTACAATACGTATAAGGTGGAGAAAAATGCAATTTTCTTATGTTATTTGTGGATAGAAGTGGTTGTAACACAATGGCTCCTATTAAAGGTAATATGTTTTCACGTTCCCCATTTTCATGTAAAAAAGACATTAGTATTCTGTGTAAAAAATAGATATAGTTTGATATTCTTAAGGGATTAGTGTTTCAAAGAAAAAATGATTTAGTGTTTAAGTTGATACCTACCTATAATTTTCCGCATTTAGTTTGTGCTTATACAACTTTTATTGCTTAGTGCTTAGTTACTTGTGCGTGAAGGTTTCAAGTTATTACAAATTACTTCGGAAGTTTTCGTCAGATATTGATTAACAATTACATATTTTTTTTTAAGAAAAAATGCTGATTTAATTCATGTCAAAAATGATTACTTAAAGGTTAAAACATGTATTAGAAGATAATTTTTAAGAGCATATTTTCGAAATAACGATGATTGTACTAATAATGAAAAATATATTTGTGCATTATATTATTGTTTATATATTGTTGCATTATATATTGTTTAATTATTTTTTTTATCAGAATATTTGCATGAAAAAAACTGTATATTGATGTAATAAGTGCAAATTTAAAATTACAACAATTAATGTTCATTTAGTAATTTTTGAATTATTCTAAATCTTTTACACAGCAAAAATCCGTGCACAACAACTACAAACTATAACATGCGCAAAATCGTCAGATAACAATTAATTATAAGTGCGCTAGCTAATGTTACCGACGTAACAAAACACATTAAACATCTGTGATATAGGCCTGTTTTATAGATTTTAATGTTTTTAGTATATTGAAAAAGGTCCAATTTATCACGAAAAAATCTATAGAACTACTTTGAAAATGATAAATTTTGCTACAATTTTTAAAAACTATTTTATCAAAATTGACAGAATCTTTAAAACAAAAACTTTTAAAATTTTCGCTATCTGTTGCAAAAGATTATACATACTTTTGATACTAGAATGGTGCAAGCAATGATCTCTGAAATATTCGTATTAAAATTTTTAAAGTTGTTATTGATGTCGAAAAAGTTTGCCTTCTTTTCACTGACATCTGGAAAATTTTAATATTGAGCTTAAGATTTGATAATTAAGGTTAGGTACAGTTATTTCACTTTTAATACGTCTACTTCCTAGAGTCATTTGGGCAATAATCGGACAGTGTAAGCCACTCTTTAAACGAACTAGATTGTTTAAGGAGCGTCACTGGTTGACTACTCTTAAATTAAATTGACTCAGGCAGTTGACGCACTAAAGCTAAAACTATGAAAAAAAATTTGAAATAATATCTTTTTATTAAGGACAAAATTGTTATTTCTACATAACAGTAAATACATATTTATTACTAGATTTTTATTTGATTATAAAAATTATTTTTTTTCTATAGCACATGTTAAACTATTTCTTTATCAACTCTTCTGAGTAGATAAAGTACTACTTTAACAGCAAGGGTAGATAAAATGTTCTAACTTATTTTAATCATTTAAATTGATAAATTTTATCATTCACGAGGTGGAATAATGTGTCCGATTTACACACAAACGAGTTGAATACAATATTTTATTCTTTGAATTATACTCAACAACGCTTAAACTTGCCTTAAATTTGTTAAAAATAATATGATGTTTCGTATTGAGAAATGCCAAAAATTGTAATTTTTTTTGAAATCTTATTTTTTTTTCTTAAACTTAAAGTCCTATAAAGAAAAAAGTGTTGTGTTATACACGACGATAAAGATTGTTTATCTACGAGTGAAAAGGTTAAGTTCACAAGTGACAAAGTCACGTGTGGATTTATTTCACATTATTATTATTTTACATTTGAAAAAAAAGTTATAGGTCGTTGTGTATTTCAGAAAGCAGAGAAACAATAACCATATTTGTTAAGGAAAAATAAAAATCGACCTGTTTCAGGATTTTTTACAAAAATCGCTTCAAATTATGAATTTTATTCCAGTCTGTATGTGTTCCACAGGCTACTTTTAATTAAAAATTTATTTGAAGGCACAAAGTTTATTTACTTAAAATTAAATTACAACAAAAATTAAAAAAATAATTGTTTTAAAAAATATACAAAAAGAAAAAATATCTAAGCAAACATTTTATCCCGGCGCATCCACCAAAATAACAAATTAATATTTGATAATCAAGGTTTTTGAATAGATAGACTATAACTGAATTTCTTTAAAATACAATAAAATATTAATCATTTATTACTGTTTATAAATGTTTAATAACAAGTATAAACTTTTTTATTGAATTTTAGTTCCACAAAATTTTATCTTAATTTCAAATTTGTTTCTAAATTTTCCACAAATTTCAAAACAACAGTTTTTATAATATTCAGAGAGTTTTTGAGGTAACATATTTAGTCTTGTAACAAAAACTACTGTTCTACAAGGTGTTTTTCTACAAAGTGATCAAAAATGAATGAATCTGTTGGCAATGTTGGCAATCTAATTTTAAAAGGAAACCATTGTAGTATGCTTTAATTAGCAACAATATTAAACAATCTTGAGAGGTTGTACGGCAAGTATTTGCCAAGCAAAACGGTATCCAGTTGCAGTATTACAAATTTTTAACAAAACTACCTTCAAATCTGTAGCCAACTTAAGCAGTCCTAAATGATCATGTTATATTTTTTAGCCAATTATGTCAGTACATGATTACTCAGCAGCAAACTTTTTATCATTTTATTTTACGTAATATCAACAAGACGTTTTCAAATGATTTGATAATTTACGACAGGTGTCAATCCTCCATCTCATCTACAATCTATTTCTTTTTCTCTCATAGAACAAAAGTTTTCGTCTCCGAACCTCCAATCTTTTCGTTAAGTGAAACGTTATTTTCCGCAAACACGCCAATTCGTCGGCATAAATTCGTTGAAGCGCTCGGTTTGGATAATCTGGAGGCTTGTGCCCTGTCTTGGGTCCTCTCGTCGTCCTCGGGATGATCGTTAGGCCGTGCACGTGCAGACCGGTGTTAACAAGGCGGGCATGTGTCATGTATTTAAGACGGGCGGGGCCGAGCTGGCTGCTGGGGCCGGGGCCTGCAGATCAATAGTCCGCCGGCACTCTGCCATTCTGGCAGACGCCACACATATACACACACACACACGCGCCGACACTGACATTGCTCTACTCTCAAGAACTGGGCCTTCGGCCTCTCAACCGCTGCCCCCACTAACGGCCGTTTCGACACCAGGTACGTCTATAAATAGCCCGGGGCTCCGACGAAGGGCGGCCGCGACGCTGCCTGCCAGCGAAAGACAGAAAGTGATTTATGGCCATTTCCTGACAAGACGGGAGGAGAGATACAGTTTTGGTGGTAGTAGGAATCAGGCATCATGGATGAATCTTTTTTAAACATTTACAAATAATTTTATCAACACACATTTGGGGTTTTTAAACTTAAATAAAGAAAATTTAAGTAAAAACTAGTTAATGGTGTCCTTTCACTTTCTTCAAGTAGACAGCGATTTTAAAATTAAATTGAACTAAATTTAATTAAACACTGAATTATTAGTATTTTTTAGCTTTTGATATCAGGGTGCTTTAAGTTACCAAATTGAGACTTCAAATTTGTGGCCTACCTATTTATTTACCTATTTTTTTACTTGACAATAAAAACCACAAAAACCACAGTCACTCTATTATATTATTTAATGTTGCCAACTTAATTTTAATGTCAGAGAACAATGTAATCAATAATTGAACAAACACTTTCCTTATTGTTGCATTCAGGAAGAGCAAAAACTCTTTTACAATCATAATACTACTGAAACAGATTTTTTTGTCATTTGCATAATGTTATCTGCAAGGTCGAACAGACCCTCAGTTATTTTGGGGTGCATAACATTATTAGATGTCATAATTTTTTTCATTTTCCTACTTACACATTTGTTACGGGACACCATTTCCTTTAATAAAATTAAACTTAAATAATTGTGAAATGTAGATTTTTACAACACTCGACACAAAATTTAAAAAAAACTAGTCTTTTGAATCAATTTTGTCTTTTACTAGATTTTTCAATTCTTTAATATTATATTTCAGGTGCTGGTAAGTCTACAGTAAACATCTTTCCTTACTGTTTCTAGTGGATATTTTTTGGAAATTGCACTTTGTATACTGGTGGGAAGAATGTTAAAGCTCCGCAAAATAAATGATAAAAAAAGCCATCGGCATTGAAAGCAATTTACATTTTTTGTGCAAACGTCAGTGGCGGACTGGCAAATTTTTTCATGGGGTTCTAAATTGAAATGAGGGCCCAATAATGAAATAAAATATGTACAAAAACTTACTACTTAATGCAATATATATTTTTTTTGCAGAAGTGCATTACTTTTTCCAAATTCATTAATTATTTCCTTTACTGAGGATGTAACGTCACGTTCAGTTGAGATCATGACGATTTAATAAACGAAAAAACATTTTTTGATGAACGTGTCCAGAGCTGCTTGTAATTTTCTTTTGTTTCTTTTCGTTTCTGTGCACCAAGTTTATACAGCGTGTTTCAAAATGATTTTTATCTAGTCGTCTACATGGAATTTTTTTACATGTAAATTATCCTGTGCCGATCGATTATTTTTGAACCAGATAGATCTGTCAACAGTGACAGCCGTCAATCGAAATAAAAAAAAAATCTAGAGCATTTTGACGTTATTTTGACCACCGAGATTTGAATTATCAAGTTGTATTATTGTTAAAATAATAATTGTTTATTTAAACAAACGTTTTATTAACATTCGTTATTTTTATATCTATACACATAGGTTCGCTACTTGTACACACCCTAGGTTGCATTTGCGGTTTTCTTTTGTTGGGCATATAAAACCCTTTTTTTGGTTGGTAATTTTTTACTGTTGTGTTGCTTGTTGGTCTGTTTATGCAATTGATTTTAAATTTAAAACTGACTTGAAAATCAGACAAAGTTTGAATACGTTTAAACACCTGGGTTATGTGTAATTACTCAAAATATTTTTTTATTCTGTAAATTACAATCTTTGTAAAATATAACTTTAACTATTATGTTAAGAACATTATAAAGAAGGCCTAACTATAATCTTATAAAATTATGAGTAAAAATGAAAAAGAAATTTTGGTACAAAATACCCACGTTATGCATCCTACAGTTAATTAAATTCAATATTTTTTAAATTGGCATTTTTTATTTTAAATGGAAAATCCATAGGCGACTAAACGAAAATCATTTTGTATAACCTTGTAAGTATTTATATTTAGATTTTTCCATTAGTTATGCCAACATATAAATTTAAGTAAAAACGATATCTTGTATAAAACCACTCGGATTTTTCTTACATACGCTTAGGACCGTATAAATAAAACTGAACTAAAATCATTAAAATTATAGACTTGGTTTAATTTTGCCGAATTTGTTTTGGCTATATTTTTAATCCCTACAAACAAACACACTTAGCTTCGGCGAAAAACGTGGTTCAGCACTTTATGGAATCAGCTCTATGTAATTTCAAATTATGTACAACCTTCTCCTGCATTGTGGAAAGTTTATTTAAAAAAATGTAAAATTAATCTTATTTGATTGGGCTCTTGTCATAATAAGTTAATAAATATACGTATAGGGGCCCTGTAAGACACGAGGACCCGGTGTGCTGTGGCACCCCTGTCAGTCCGCCCCTGGCAAACGTCGCAATATCTTCAAAAAATCTGATTTTATTAATAGAAAAAATCGGTGAGAGGCCGTAGGCGTAGTAGCAGAAGTAACAAATTTACTCAAAAAGTTTGACAGATGATGACGGGTCCATGGTCTATTTTCACGCACGCTATTGTCGTCCCTGAACCGTTTCCGACCTCAATTTGGCAGGAAAACGGCACAATAATTTGATCGTTGCAGCAAGTTATGACGTTTTCATTGCATTCTTGCATGCGACGTGTTTCGTACGTGACGTAAATAGGTTGAGTGGTGTGACAGCGTCCGTAGGTGGAGGCGGCGCCGTCGGCTGAGAACAGCCTGAGTAATGTGTTTCGTGTAGTTCTATGTAGTATGTATGATGTGTGCATGTCCGTGAGACTGATGATTGTTCGCCTAGCCCAACACGGCCAAGTAATGCAATTTCCTGTCTCCGGTCAGCCACCGCCTCAATATCGACCACACATCAACGGACATTGGGTACGGGCGGTTTTGCGCTTTCCGGAGGAATTTTTTGAATAAACAGGAAAACGAGTTGGGAGTTGTTGGCACCGGTGATGAATTACACACTTATGAGGGAAATATTCTAGTCGATTATTGCATTCAGTTTTGAGGGAAAACCACATAAAATTAAAACTGAATGAAAATGTTAATTATTTTCTTGTTCTTACCTATAAATATAGAAAATTAAGTTTTTTGTTCTTTATCATTTTTATAAAAGTTTTGAGAGCCATGTTTCTGCTCCAAATCTTTGTTATTATTAATTATAAAAATATTCAAATATTGAGAAAAGTCAGATATAATCTAGCATTTGTGCTGATATGATTAAACAGTACGCTACAAATCTCTCAAAAATATGTAAAAAATGTAGTTTATATACAATATTAAATGGGTTGATCGTGACGGAGCACAAAATATATCAGGTAAACTAAACAATTTATCAAAATAAAATGAATGCACGCACATAACATTTTAATGCAAAATAAACAAAATAAAACAATCCTGTCAAACCGAGCGGTAAAAAATGTGTATCTAATTCCAATTTGAGGAATTTTTTAGTGCTTATATTTCTGTTATTGAATATTCGTCATCATGTAAAACACTAAAATGTGGTTATAAAAATAATAAAATCGGTAACAGGTATCTATGTTTCCCAGATTTGGTAATACGTTATTTTTATGTAATATATATTTTAATTCTAGTTTTTCAACGACTGCGCTACTTTTTTGCATAAAAAATTTCGAGTTTTATTTTTAGGTTGAAACATTTTTAACGAAAATTACTGTATTTATTTTGATGTTATTTTTAACAGCTGATTTTGTGTTTCATTTAACGAGTAAAACGAGACGAGACATTTTATATTCTTAGTTAACTTAAATTATTTTTAATTTTACATTCGCTTGGAGGATTTTTCATTCTTTGGTAATAAAACCAAATCTCTCTTGCTTTTTACTATCTAGTTATTCATATTTTATAGAGCAGACCCGAGAACATTTTTGACACAAATAAAATCAAACACACGACACACGTGTCTTTTTTTTTACATTCTGAACAATCATCAGAAACTTTAAATATTCACAGCCAATTGCTGTACATTTTTTTTAATTGAAATAATTATACAGGCTAAACATAAAGTTCAAGCAATTTTCCAAGCAGTCCAAGCAGTTTTTTTTTAACCACTTGCATCCAGAAAATAATAGTTAATATAAATTAAAGAAATATAAAAAATGCGATTGTATTTTGAGAACAAAATTTTGTTTTGTTTTTGAGTTAGACGATTTTTTTGTCAAAATTGCAAATTTATGTAAAATTTTTGTTTGAAAAAATTAAATATAAAGTAGATAATAGTTTGTAAGCTGACCATGAAAAAAATGGTTTTATAGTGAATTAAAAAAATTAAAATTTTGTAGAACTCAAAAACAAAAGAAAATTTCGATTTTTTTTTGATAAAACATCACCTTTTTATAGTACTTTATTATTCATCAATTAGTTTTTTCAAAAAATAAATAGTTTAGGCAAAAAACATGGTTCCATACTTTTTATTCATGGTCGTATATAACATTATACACCTTATTTTTCATAAAATGACTGTAAGAGATTCCCCTATTTCATACAGAAAAAAATATGGAACACGACAGAAAAAACAAAATAGCAATTAAATAATAAATTCATTGTAATAATAATAATTACGGTTTGTGTTTTTTTAATTAAGTATATCTTTGTCTCAACTTCTAATAAAACACATTATTAGATGAATGTAGTCTATGTTACACAGATTTGTTTATTTTTATTTGAGTTTTTATCGTAGTTTTTGTCCGTATATACAAATTATTGTTTCCATTTTGAAATACTCAGTGATTGTAAACATGTGCAATATGTGATTATGTTGAATAAACTAGGGCTGAGCGCCTTGAACCTTGGAGTTATTTTTGATATCGTCACTTTGAATAACGCGAGAATCGGCATAAATAACGCGATCAATATTGAGCTGTGCATCCGTGCATACAACATTAATCCGAGATAAAATCTGTAAGCTGCTTTGGTACAAAGGTCAGAGAGCTTTACGTAGCAACATTGCTGGTTTCGAATACGTATTAGCGTCCACTATCCGCCAATGTTGTTATAATGTCAATCCACAGAACGTAAATAAATTAACTCTTGATTAAGCTCCAAACTCGCAACTGCCAACAATTCAGTCGAAATTAATATTTCCCTTGAAATTTAAATATTATATTTTATAATGGATAGTTTTTAACTCACACAAATTAATAGCTATGCATTTTATAGCAGAAGTTCTCGTTAGCAACGCCAGCATTAATGGCACCACGTCTCTTCTGAATATTCAGTATATTTATGTAAATTCCGATTATGCAAATAATTATTTTGTGCAAGCTTGATTTTCTTTTCAATTTCGAGATTATTGAGTCGAGGGTGGTCGACGAAGTAAATTTAATTCGGAAAAAATAATGCGAATGCATTTAAAAACAGTTTCTTGGAGGGAATAAATAAAGCACCGTTTTCCAGAGTGAATGTGGAAGTTGAAGGAAAAGTTTGTCGTTACGGCCGAGTTTCAGCTTCGGGATTAGATATGGACGTGATTCCAACGTTGATGGTGGTGACTCTGTTCTAGAATTTTACCGCTAATATAAATATTTACTGCGACTGACAGTTTTAGTGTCTGTACTACACGGTTTATAGAGACACCTGGAATTGCTCTTGTTTGTTTTCAGATTTAACGTGGACGTTTTAAAAATGGTTAAACAGAACTCATATTTAACGCGATTGTATGTCCAACAACGATCAACAACCAAACCACACCCAAGAATCATTAGTTTTTTTTAATGGTAAAGCATTTTTAAGGAACAATGCTCTATTATTATTTATTAGTCAGAGCTAGATCATCAACGCTAAGTCGTTAGTTCAAGTCCCTAATTGATGAATCCATTTATTACGAAAATTACTACCACTAACGTTTTAACAAATAATAATTATATAGTTGTGACGGCTACCTTTTAATTTTATAGCGACGACAAAAGAAAAATTTAGTGATCATTAGAAACAGAAAATTGAGTATTTAATTTTTTTAAGCTTATTAAAGTCTTAAAAATTAGGTGAATGGACGTGAATCATTGCCTATGATATTTAACATATTTAGGTTTTTACAGCAAAAGGTTGTATTTTTAAAAACGAAAAATTTATGGAATGAATTTTTAACTGCTGTTAAAATATTTTCTCCGCGCTAAAATAGACCAGATTTTTGAAACTCTGAAATCAAAAGTTGGGCTTTTTAATTTTTGTATGTACAAAATTAAAGCTTTTGAAATTTTCGGCAATACAGTTTTATTGAATTTTTTGTATCGCAAACAGTTTTCGACATATTTGTTAGCAAATACCGCACTCTCTAAAATAAAAATTATTAATGAATTTACATAAGGATTGTAGTAAAAGGCGTAAGGATTGTGATTGAGCAGTTTAACTTCGGCCATTATAATAATGTAAAAAAAAACAATCAATTAAGATTTTTAAATTTATTCAAAAATTCAATGCATTGATGTGATTGGTCCGTTTATAATATAATTATAATATAATGAAAATCCAATTATTTTACACTTTAAATTTATTCAAAAATGTAGCCAAATTGGTTAATTCCAATTTTTAATGAAAATGTTTTATGTGTGTGACCTTTATGTGTTTTGTGCTCTCTATTGTTGTTATTGTTTGTATAGTGTGACGGAAAATTTGCGTCTTATTACGTTTCGTTATACTTGACACTCTTGACAGGGAAATAAAACTTTAAAATAGAAATAAGGATGTTAGTTTTTTACCTATAGTGTGTACGTACTAACAGACACAACATAAATTGGCCACGAGGATACAGAAATTTACTATCAAAATCAGATTTGATATCTATTAATTACCAATAACAAAGCTGGTTCTACAGTTTTTATTATTTTATTTTAAAGTATTCAAATATTTCATTATAAGAAAAGCAATATATTATATGTTAAAACGTAATACATATTTTATTTGTATTTATTTAAAATATGTTTTTTTAAGCTATGTCTATTTATTCAACGACGTTTGAGGTAATGCAATATCTGTAAAATAACGATAGGACGTTTAATCGTTCTTCCTAGCCATGGAATATTAGATTATAAAAACCCCGGCGTTTGGTGCATCATAAATTACAGCGATTTCCGGACAAACGTAGATGCACACAATAAAGATTTATCGATTAAACATGTAAATCAAATTCGATTCTGTAGGATGTCAGCATAGCCGCCAACAAAGTATTATATATGAAATTGAAGTACCTGCATACATACACATCGAGAGCTTTTACGACCACCATCAAAATATAACATGTAAAATAAAAATATACGTGTAGCAAGTGCTTGTGACGAGCATTACTCAAGCGGTAAAGATCGGCGATCGCATGTCGGGATGTTGACTGCTGGTGGAAACTTTATTTTTCTTGTTTAAAAGCACTGAAGATATATCGAAAGCCATCACAATCTGTCCCGCCTCTCAAACGCACAAAAACTTACCATCGTTTTAATCGCAATCGCTTTTATAAAGGAATAAATCAGGACATGGCATCTCACTGTTTATTTGCTAAGAAAAATGGTCAAAAAAAAAAACAAAAATCATATAATTATTTGGAGATACAATTGTAAATGCAAAATCAATTGCAGAAATCATCTGCATTTGATTGCGTGGTCACTAAATTTTGAGTTTTTGGTCTGTCGTTATCGTCCAGCATATGCAGAGCGAATTGATTCTCGGATAATAATTTTGGTGATTTGTGTGCGAGCTGCGGTTGAAGGCAGGCATGAAGTGTAAGATATCCATATGCATTAAATGGTCCTTGAAGCCAAAAACGGTTCCATAATGAATGAACGTATGCCATCTGGCTACCTGTTAAGTGGAATATGAATATTCCATTAGAAATATGTCCATGCTAATGTGACCACTGAAGGAAATTCATCTAGAAAATGCCACTTTTCGCCAACACTCGAACCTAACACTGTATTAAACTATGTTTCAAAATTGGAGCTAATCTACAAAGTTAATTTATCTGCAAGCTTTTTCCTCCTGGAGGAGAAGCACAAGTTATCTGAATTTGGGGTAAAGTGTCGTTTGGTGTGGCATCAGAAGAATCAATATGGCGGTCGGAGGCGTCTCGTGGTGATATCTATGATGTGCAAACGTCACCGATGCTGTCATAAGACCACATAACTCTCCTGCGCCCTGTAGCGACGGCGACGGAACTATTTTCCTGAATTAGGTCACACATCCCTTGCTTCCGGGACCTTGGCATCCCACTTCCCGTTACCCGACTTTCCTTAATCTCCTTCCCAATCCCGTTCTCGCTCCGAATTCCCATCTCTATTGTTGTTTGCTTCAATAACAGTTATTTGAATTGCAATTGATAAATATTTTGCCAAAGCATTATAGAGAGGTAATTTCTCTATGAATATCCCATCTTTGAATAATACTGACTGCTTTACATTTTGTTTATTTGACGACACGATTTTGCTGGAAAAATAAACTGCCAAAGGAAAGCCAACTACGTACATGAAATAGTATGTTGCAGAAGGTATCTTCAATCACAAATTTGAAATTCCAAATGAGCCGCGTAGCGGCGAGTTGAGGAACAAATGAGTGCTTGAAGAACCTTCTGCAACAAGTGCTTTATACTATTTTTTCTATTTTGCCGCTTTATATCATTTTATAAATTGAAAAACGAAATTTTTTTTTCCAGAGAATTTTGCCACGGTTGGCGACATTTATGTGGAATAATTTTAAGCGGCTGTTTTAGAGTCTATGTTTAAATGTTTAGCAGGTGTAACGTTTTGTACATGTTTTTGTAGAACTTCCTCAATGGACTCGTAAGCTTCCAGAATTGGTCTAACTACTGTTTTTTGTATTTGCGTATTTATTCAGCAAAATCTTACTTTTCGGAATTGTAATATAAATGACTGTTATTAACTTACGATGAAAACTAAATACATTTAGTAACTAGGTATTTTTTAGGTTAATTTTCAAATATTATTTATTAATAAACTTGAGTTTTACTAAAGCTTTTAATTCATTTATTTAAGGGACAGTTTTTACCCTGTAAACGAAAACAGCTAATAAGTGAGCTTTTCTAAGCTTCATAATATAAATTTGCTGAAAATAGTTAATTTATCAGTTGTATACTCAAAAGTATTTTTACTTATTTAAAGTTGATTGTAAAAAGAAAATTACAAATTAAATTTGGATTAAATTGCAATTTTTATTGCAAAACGTCAAATTAATCACAATATTAAATTTTGATTGTAATTAAGTATTCTCTAAAGTAGTTCTAATTCTTTATTATTTAATATTGTAAGATTTATAATAAAACCACAGCAGACAAGATCATTTATAAAAATCCTTCATGAAGTGTTTTATAAATTTACAAAATAATGGGTGTTTTTTTGGAATCTGGTAGAGCTTTAAATTATAAAAATAGTAGTAAAACCAACTTTTTTAAATCGTTTTTTGTTGTATTACAACACGAATGCATCAAGTTATTATAAATTATTCATTTTTTTATAGATGAATTGATTATAATCTTTTTTTAATCGTTCTTAGTCAAACTATTTAGGTGAATAACTATTCATGAATGATTTTTCTTTCAATAAACAATGTGTATTTATAAAACAATAAATTATTTTGAATTAGTTTTTATTATGACTATTATGAGGTTTGACTCAATTGACAAGTTTCATACAGTTTTTTTTTGTATGGATTTTTATCAAACGCATAAAACCATAAAACAGATAAGAAATACATATTTTTAAATAATAATTTGTTGGTGTTTTAATACAAGTTGAACAACGTAAACTGTTGCAGTAACTTAAATGAGCTGTTTTATTAGCTACTGCAACCTGAATAGTAAGCAGAAAGTTTTCAATAGATATTGTCTCGTTATATTTTAGAATAAACACTATTAAGGTACAAAATTTTATATAATTTATATAGACAAGGAGTGAACAAAGATGCTTTGTCTTGAGTTTTAAAAGTTATTTAATTAAATTTTTATTAATCAGGGGTTGTTTTCTAGCACAATGTACCGAAGAAAGTTTCTAGTCGGTATTAAAATTGAAAGTTGAGAAATGATTTTGTTAATTAATTTTGGCCAGCATTTTGCTATTGTTCGCCCAAATGATTTAATCAGCTTGTTTTCGCATTACCATGGTATGCGACCGACTTCGTCGATCAATTTTTATAATTAACGAAGTATGTCGAAAAAACTTAACGAATATGATTTTGTTGCGCCATTTCTGGCCTCTTCATATTCATCATTCGGTTGTTGCAAATGTCCATATTTCATTCAGTCGAAAAAAGACATCCCCATCCGCGTAATTGGCCGAAGACCGTATGGACACGGTTCGACCGAGGCGTCGCACAGCTTCCCTTTAACTTGTTAATGCAAATGAACTATCTGATCCCGTGAGTGATCCTGCATGATAGAATTTAATTAGGGAATGTTACCGGTTTGAGAGCTTTCGAACCGGAACCGTCACGTCGATGCTGCACCGTATCCTCCACTCTTTGTGCTTCACATCCAATCTTGATACTACACCAAATATCAAACACTTTAAGTGACTCCTTCAGGTGAAGATGATCCTCGAAGATTCTCCGACTCGATGAATCTTTTGTATCGCTCGGGACGATGTTTGAACAATACCGATTCTATTGGATGTTTTTAATCAACCGACGGAGTCTTCACACCACCTCTTTAATAACTTCTTAATTTGCCAAAAATGAGAAGGTGTCGGTGGAGGAGAGAAACTAATTACGTGATCTTTGTTTCAGATTTAAACGAAATGCTGCACGAGTGAAAGTGACGCCCAATGTGAACAAGAAGTGATGGTTTTGGTTGTGAATGACAGCAGTTATTGATGACTGAACATTTGCTAGCTTAATCTCTGCTACTTCTGTATTAGTGCTATTGTTCAGGTGAGCTTGCACTTTTGTTACTACACAAAGTTTACACAAAAACAGAAAAATTATTTACGTTATCAATTGAAATTGATTTTCACGTTTTTGATTTATTTTTATGCTTGAAATAATAAAATTTGATTATTGTGTTTAAAACAATATTTTATTCTTTTTTACGTTTACATTTGCTGTTTTTAAGAAATAACTCTGAAATCTTGTTATTTGATTTATTTGAACAAGTGATTTCGATGCCAGAGTTTTTAATGTTAAGGCTGTTTTAGTATCTTCTTAATTTCAAGAGTTATAAAACTATTACATTTTCTTATTAATAACGAAAATACCATGTCTTTAATTAATTGTCTAAATAATGTGGTTTCTAATTTTGAAAATAAGTTGGCAATATTGAATAATGTAAAAAG
Source organism: Tribolium madens (assembly GCF_015345945.1). Taxonomy (NCBI): domain Eukaryota; kingdom Metazoa; phylum Arthropoda; class Insecta; order Coleoptera; family Tenebrionidae; genus Tribolium; species Tribolium madens. The sequence continues at coordinate 4,212,692 of NW_025401069.1, forward strand.
AAAAGAAATTAGACTTCACAAATTAGTCTCATTCAATGTTGACCACCTAGGTTCAAAGACCCAGGCCATTTTAATCAGAAATTTAATTCGATAGAATATAGTTTCATACATTTTTATAGTTTTTTATAGAATTCTTATTTCTGAACTATAACGCTGTTTCATTATGTGATTTTGTCAGTGATATTCTCTGGCGATAGTTTGATTCCTAAGCACTAATCGAAACATGATATTTTTAATTGAAACTAAAATAGATTGCTCATGAACTTTCCACCTTAGGACAAAGCCGAATGAGGAACTTCTAAACTTGCATAGTCCAGTTTAAAATTGAATTTTAAAACTTGCAAGATGTCGAAGGAAATTCACGATAAGTTTTTGAAAGGTGATAAGATTGTGCAACAAGAGAAAGTTTCATTTTATTACAAATGTACTTACATTTTTGTGTCACTTTGATGTAAAAAAATAGAACAAAATTTGGTTTTTACAAAAAAAGAGTAAGTACATATATTATTATCATGTTTATGACTATAAAAGGATTTGTTGGATCAGCATTTCGCTTATAGCACCATAAAGTTTGAACAATGTTGTTGGACCATGTAAATATGTCTTGATAATAATTACAAAAGGTCTATGCATACATAACCCTATATTAAACCATTGTTGTTTACAACCACTGTCCCACTGGCATATCTGGTGGAGAAATATAAATTTAAAGTTATTTCCAATGTCATATATACATACAACTAACTCAATACCCAAGAACATTATCTTTTTATCACTATACATCCTTTTCAGGATTATTAGTTTATTAGAGTAATTAAATTTCCGCAATCAACTTTTAGGAGTATAGAAAAATGTATGAATTTCAACGTGTGTCGTTTATTGATGTCATCGACGATTGCGGTTTTGTGAAAAATTGTATTTTTCCCGTCCGGTGGAGTGCAATAGTAGGTGCTTATAACAGCAACATAATCGGAGCACCCGTCGTGTGCTAATCGACAGGAATGTTTTGGCAAACATGTTAAAGTAGTTGACTGCTGTCCAAATAATTGACACCGGCCCTATGCTGTCGGTGTCATCCCATTGACGTGGAGTGGTGTCGACTGTCGAGGAGTCGCGCTCGAACAGGCTTTGTTGAACCAGGTTGCGGTTCCCAATTTCCTGGTTTACACAGTGCCAAGTTGCCACATTCAGAAATCGGCACGAATTTGCCAAGGGCAAACTTCATATAATATACTATTGATAAATTTTTAATTTTCCTTAAACAACGTATTTGATATTTACCCTACCTCTGATTTAGGTATTGTGGTGACCACAATGATAATTATGTACAGGCTACAGGCTGCCTCTTTCTTGTAAAAAGAAATGAGCCCTTAATATAAATATTTATTCTATGGCGCTATTTTTCCTAATTGATTTTAGTAAGAGACCGCTTAAAAAATTGGAATTTTTACTGAGAACATGTGCTTTTTTAAGAGCTTTTTTGCAATTTTTAATGAAAATATGCCTACAGTTTACAACACAAAAAGACTGGCGCAGAATATGTAGAACAAAAGACAGTAAAATTAAAAGATTTAGGAATGAATAAAATTGCTACATTTATTTTCATATTAAAGTCAACATTTTTAAGCAATATAAAATTGATGTACTAATGATATGTTAAGGATAATATAATAAAAAGTAATAAATAAAATCTGGTAGTGGTAGAGAACTATCAATTTACTAGACATTGTAGCAAAGATGTATTTTTTGAACAGTAGGTAGGAACTAGAATATTAAGCATCAAGAACAGTAATAGCTATTTACGGTATTAGAGCGGTAGCAACACCGGACTACGCCGGTAAATTTTATCTATCGGACTCGTTTGTAACTATGTAAACGATAGTTATCAATTCAGTATCTTAAAAAGACATTTTACCGATTGAAGACAATTGTTTGGAGGAAGAGCGAAACAGCGACTCTAATTATTGTCTGAGATCGGTAAGTCATTTTTGTGATAGTTATAACATTTTTTGCGAAATTTATTTTTATTATTTTTTTAATAAAATATCTAACAATTTTACTTACCGTTCTAGATCGCCAAAATACTTTGACGACGATTTTGAGTACTTAGGTAAATACAACTTACTGTCTTGGAAGCAGACGTCGTAAACAATCAAATAGAGCTCAATCGCACAAAAATATTTGTTTAATTGTTTCGTTGTATTTAAAACGTTTTTAAAGTATATGGTACAAGAGAAAGTATTAGTAAGTATTTTGAAATGGGAATGGAATTGCGATCAAAATTTTAGAGCAAATTTTTGATCCATCTCTCTCAACTTTAGTCTATCTCCATATTTCCAATTATCATGTTTTTTATTTTCTAACAAAAGTATAAGAAAGAAATCCCAATTCGAACTACTGTCAGTATTGAGCATATTTCCATAACCAATTTGTCAGTTTTTAACTTCAATGTATAAATTGTGTACGGGTTCTCCGGGTAAATAATGGCCTACCTCGTAGCCTTTTCGGTCCGGAACAGACATCAGAACTCAACAGTTTTCATCGAGTTACGCTTTTATTTACATAATTATTCGACAGAGAAAATCGCCTGATCGGCGAATTTCCTGCACAGTTTCTTATGCTCTTTAAGATGGATGAGCGTAGCAAAGATTTATACATAGCTTAGCGAACCTGCGTCCTGATAGTAAATTCATCGGGAATGGGGGCGATTTGTTGCGATTTGACGTGGGATCGGCGGCGCAGCATCCGAAAAGGGCGGACGTTACGTCGTGCATCAGCGTCGCGATGCTACCGGCATGCTAATGTTAGTTTTCTCGGTGCTCGATTCTACTATTCGCTATGCACGTCGTCGCAACGAATGCAAATCAAGACATCCACACGGAAAATCCATATCGAATAAGTGCTCCTTTTTATAACCGGAACATTTCAAAACTTTTAATTGGTTCTTAAGTGGAAGGAATTGCAGATACATGTCTTGACAGCAAGATTAGGTCTTACTATTCATTAAAAATTTTCAGCTACGTTTTTGATTAAATCGATAGATAATATCAGCAAGCAAGACATTGACGTATGAAATATATTGAACAACTTACATCTATGTCCAATCTAATAAAAAGGCAATTTAGTAATTTGACATAAATGAAATTAATCTGTACAGTAACTTTATTAATGATTTAAAATTGCTTTTTCTTGAAGTAATTTAGGTCAACTTTCGATTTTTTAAATATAATAATGACATTTGCCAAGGGTTTAGACTGAAGACAAGTGGTTTTGGTAGCAAACAATTTTCCGTAGAGGGGAACGTTAAGTAGATAGTCTTCATTTATGCAATTATTGCGGTGTCGTGCCTTGCATTTTAATTTCGTGTATCACGAACGTTTTCAATTTATTAAGCTATCACCGCCTGACGAAATTAATCTCGACGTCGGCGGACATCATCCTCGAGCTCGGAACAAATATCGACGGTGACTCTCCAGAGACACCCGTGTTTAATTCGAAACAGATTAAAACCTGTGCATGCTAACGAGATGGCTGAAACATAGCGACAATACATACCACCTCTATGTTAATTTCACGTTTGTGATGGACATACGGCCGATTTCATGGGCCATTACTCTGGACTATCTGACAAAAAGTGGTCAATTTAATTTGCCTTGCATGAACGCATGACTTGAAAATCTTCCGAGCGGTTAAACGGAATTAGGATTGTTGGGGAAACACGAAGAATTATGACACACGAACGCCTGGAACGCATCTATTATTAAAATATTAGCAAAATGAAAAAGAAAACGCATTGTGGGGCTGAATAATGTCTCCCTGTTGCCATCGCGAATTTTCTCGGACAAGGGCTCATTTAAAGCCGAGCCAGCACCAGAAATAGTTTTAGAATTACAACAGCTGTATATATCAAGAACAGATGTTTTATTAATTTCTTGAAAATAAAACTTACTTAAAAAATGAAGATCAAAAGAATATTAAAAAATTAGGTTTTAATAAAAATATAAAAAATATAAAAAAATAAAAATTTTGGAAAAAGTCACTGATGATAATTTTAATAGTTAAAAAAAAACAAGACAATAAGAATAATTATCAACAGATTATTATTATCAGAATCACCAACGTTTTACATTTACGTTTCTTTATTGAATTTGTATCTGTATAATTGAATAATTTTTTGTAATAAACGAGTGTTAGTAAGCAGTACATCAGCGACTTATTATTTGCTTCAGAACTTAAAGCTTTGCCGAACATACTTTGAAATCAATGATTTTACAGTTTCTGGAATTTTAAACTAATTGAATGTTGATATGAGTAAGAAAGAAAATTAAATCCAGACAAATACTTTTGTAGGTAAAAAATATGGAACCAAGCAATTTTTACATAAACAAATTTCTTTACGAAAAAAATAATTAGTACTTTTCAAAGTATGTAAAATAAAAATATTATTGTTTTTTTAGGAAAAACATTTTTCGAAATTTTTTTTAGTTTTCGAGTTTAAAAAATTTTTTTTAAGACAACCCACTCTGACTATTTTTGTAATTAAAAATTATGATCTAAAAATGATCTCTAATTAAATAATAGTTATTTATTGTAAGAGTGTGTTAGATAGCGTTTTATCCACGCAAGAATGTTTAACCTCGAGAACGTCAGTTCCAGCGGTTAATTTTCTTAAGTGGATAAAACGCGACTAACACACGACTGCAATATAACGTTTTATCCACAATCACAGGCCCAAATGTGCTTTCGGTTAAACGTAGTAAGCTGTTACGCGGTGCGCTGGTTACTAACAGTGGAATAAAGTTACTTTATTCCACTAGTGGATAAAGTTGTACTTTATACGCATCTAAAGTGTGGAATAAAGTTTTTTATAGAGTGATTGTGGATAAAATTGTTTATTAACCAGCTGTTTTTTTTAATAAATATTTAAAGTTGCGTTTCGAGCTCAGCACTTAGATTTTACGAACTAAATGAAGTGGTTGTTGCAAGCATTTGGTAATAATAATAGTCTGTTTTTTATGCAGATACATAGAGGTGATTTCGGAAGAAGAAAGTTCGGAAGTTCGGAAAATCTTCGTGATGAGCTCGAAAGGCAACTTTAACAATTTATTTAAATAAACTCGACAAAAAAAACAATTTTATTTAATTAGAGATGATTTTTAGCTCTGAGTCTTTAATTAAAAAAATTGTTTTAAGTACCTAGTAGGTTGCCATACAAAAAAAAATTTTGTTGGTAAACTCGAAAACTAAAAAAAAATTCGAAAAATTATATTTTTGAAAGACGATTACATTTTTATAGTACGTTAGATCTTACTCTGCACTAATTATTTTTTTCAAAAAGTTATTAGTTTAAAAAACGCTTTGTTCCATACTTTCACTCGGTATAGGAGATAAGTACATTTGCGAGGCGAATTTTAGCTGATAAAGAAAAAAAAAGAAAGAAGGAAAAAATTAATAAAAATAATTTCTAATTTCTCATCATATTTTGTTTTGTTTTTATTTTTACAGATGTCAATGGGCAGGAAGGAGATCATAGGCTTTACAGTAACTATTAATATAAATATACACTGAGCGGTAAAATTATGGAATAATCTTATTAAACCTGAAAATATTTTGTTTTGGCAAAAACGCTCAAACAGGTCAAATTTCTTTTTAAAACATAAGTATACAATTATCAACTTGATTTAAAATTTTACACTTTTTGGTTTTTGGGTAATGATCTCATCGACATTTTTTAAAATGGAAACCACTATTTTTTTACTATATTGTCGAACTGACAACACCATGTATTACATAAAGTTTTCGAAAAAAAAATTATTCAAAAATTGAAAAACTTAAGTTTGAATATCAACTAAAAACAAACATAGAATTTGAAATCAAATTGAGGATTTTGTATTTTCTTAAAAAGAAAATTGACCTGTTCGAGCATTTTTGTCAAAACAAAAGATTTTCAGTTTTAAAATATAAAATTATTCGATAATTTTGCCGCTCACTACATACATACATATACAAATGTATAATTATAGTATAATTTATCGTACCTAATTAAGTGATACCAAAGCATTGCACTAGTGACAACAAATGGACATAAAAAATATTGTTTTATATTTTTATAATTATCTACTAAGTACTAACGTCTACAAATTCCATATAATAATTTACTCATTCCTAATCCCATAATACACTCGTAAAAAATTATTAAAAAAAAATTATTCTATAAATATCCGAAGTAAAATCATAATTTTAGATGACCTGGTTATACCAGATACGATTTTATAGTTCACTGAAATATAGGCAACCTAGAGTATCTATAGAAGAGAAATTGGAGAAAGATTGGTCTAACTCTTCTTTGTAGGAGTATGATTTATACATAATTAATTATTCTCATCACCTTGTGAGAACAGAGACCTCTACTTTACATTCAGCAGAAATAAGCTGATATTAAAGAGAAGATATCTTCATTATTTTCAAACAATTAATGTGATGTATAATACTATGATCTTTATAGCACACATACATTCCTGTCTAAATCACCTTCACCTTGAAGATATCTCCATAATCAAAAGTGCCCGTTCACCTGTATAACGTGTCGGTTTCGTTTTCCTTCTTGTTTGCGTACTTTTCGTTATCATCTTTCAATGCGACAACGTTGTCTGTTGCAGCAGTCGTAGGTAGAAAGCGTTTGTGTTCGGATGTTGCTAAAATAATAAAGTGCATTGAACTGTGTCTGAAGTGAACTAAATAGCAGTCGTGTTTGTTGTCGTGAACAAGAATAATTGTGTTCAATGTTTGTGAATAATTAATGCCTAAAGACAGAGAAGGTGAGCTGCAGAAATTTCAACATATACCCATTTACATTATGTACCTATGCCACTCTCCCAATTCAATTAACATGTGTGATCTGTTGACAGTGAGATTACTAATTATTTTATTGCCAGTTACAGAACCACATGTCTTAGCTGTATTATTAACACGACGATTATTATTGGAAATCTGGCCTTGATTAAAAATATTGTTTTCTACGGTTCTTGGACAAACATAATTAGGTACATTGTTATCAAATATAGATAGATATTGTTTACGTCAAAAGAAAATTATAGATCATTAGCACTGATTAAAATATCCACATTTTTTGATAACCAACCAAAATGATTTAATTTTGTGACAATGAAGTTGCTTATGAAAAACGATTTTATTTATTTTATTTACCAACTATTTTTAATACACATAATTTTTATTTAGGTGTAGGCTTTAACTTCTCTCGCACAGAAACTGAACATACATACACATACTCGTATTTACTGGTAGACAGTAGTGTGTAGAGAGAAAGTTATTTGATCAACATTTCTGTTTATTTATATTGCACCACAAGGTTAAGTTTTATATTGTATATGTTTAAATTTAAAAAATTATTAGAATTTAGGTCACTTATATTTTAGTTATGGTACGGTTAATTTAATATTTATCTTGCTTTCTGAAGAAATATTTTTCAATATTTAGGTATATAATATATTTATTGGTATGTTTTCAAACACAAAATATATTTTATATATATTATATTATATACAACGAAAAATACTTGAATTAAAGATGCGATAAACTAAATTTCTACAATACAATTTCTACAACACGAGACAGTTGGCTTTAGTATATTAACTGAATTTATAAATTTATCTATACCACAATATTGTAATACTGTTGAAATAAGGTTAAAAAAGATAAATAAAAAACAAAATTTTTTTTGTTGAAATAATATTTATTTACTCGCGGAGCTTGTGTCATAAACACAAACTACTCGTCGAACCTACAGCATTGAGAGTGTTTGTAACACTTGTTTATTACAAGTATTATTTATTACTTTGTTAAGTGTTGTTATTTGTTACTTTGTTAAGTCTACATTTTAAAATTTCTCAAAAGACTGAAATGCCTTTCAAATGAATTTTGGAGTTTAATTTTTTTATCTCAAAGCTTTTTATTTATTGTAGTTTGAAACGTTTAAAATCTCATAAGAACCGGGCAACTGTTAAGTGTTGTTATTTGTTACTTTGTTAAGTCTACATTTTACAATTTCTCAAAAGACTGAAATGCCTTTTAAATGAATTTTGGAGTTTAATTTTTTTTATCTCAAAACTTTTTATTTATTGTAGTTTGAAACGTTTAAAACCTCATACGAACCGGGCAACTTCTTTATTATTTTATTACATTTTTATTACATAGTGATAAACTAGAAGCTTCTGATTTAGGTACTCATAACCTAATTAAGTAAACGTCTAAAGTTTGTACGTAGATTATAAGGTTTTTGAAGGCAGAAATTGACCCCTTAGCTAGAAATTCACTAACCTTCGTATTCCTGTAGGAGAGCCTGTAATATGGTATCAAGAACCATGTAACAAAAGTTGCATATTGTAGATATAACGATTCTGACCAATACATTGTGCAAACTGTCGTAAGCTTTTAATTGCTTAAATTACAAAGTTCCTCGTTAACCCCTCGCCACCATAAGCACGGTCTGATTATAACGGCAAGTTTGAGCCTCACAGGAAAACTATCCTCTTTACCTAATTACAAAGTATCACTTTAACATTATCATCGGAACAGTTGGCAAGCTGATATTCCTGTGTCTGTTGCGGTGGACAACATCCTGACCTCTTCTAATAGCTTACCCACAGAAATTTCCTGTGACATTGAGACCAACAAAAATTTTCATTGCATCACATACTATCATGATGTTACATGATGCTTTTCGTATCGATTAAAGCTTGATTAATGCAATTTGTACGTGCACTAAATACCATAGTGTTATTTTTTGCAAGATTTTGATAAACCTCCAAGATAAGGAAATTAATTATATTCATCCGAATACTTGCTAACACTTTTATGTCACTAGATAAAATACATTCACATTTTTAACAAGTTTAAATGTGGTTTAATTGCAGTTTATGCTTTTTTAATTAAATTTAAATTTGCTTGGCAGATTGGTTTAATCTAATTAATTCAGCTTTGTCAACTTGCTGCACAGTCTGAATTGACTAATAAATTTCAAGCAATACCTGGTAAGTTTATCAAAACTTTTCTATCCAAAATTTTGATCTTGAAACTCATTAAGTGTAATTTATAACAAAATGATTGTGGGATAAAGTTGTGATTACATGGAAATGTAGTTTAAAACATAAAATTATCTCGGCTTTGACATGAAAAGTGGATAAAGTTAAATAATCACACGCATGCTTAAACTTGAAAAGTAAAGACGGAACTTAACATACATGTGTATAAAAACAAAAAAGCATATAATTACTGATCTTAATTTCCGATATCGTTAAACAACAGCTTTTTGCACTACAATCATTTAAAATGCTATAAATAACAGAATCATTAAAATGTCTAATTAAGGAAGAAATTGTTTTAACTAATTAATATAATACTCTTACAAGTTTAAAGAAGAGATAAATGATATTCTTTAATTATTTCAACTACCTAACTCACGCAAAGTACACTTAAGATTTCTATCATCGAAAAGTTGTAGTCACGAATTCTATTCAGGTGAAAATTAACAACATCCATATTAAAACATTTTCACTTAAACGTATCTGTGCAATTAGCAAATTATACCAACAGTCAACACAATAATAGGTGTATTAAAATGGGAATTACGGAAGGCATTCATTCAAGTTTCATGTAGAGGTTGCATCAAGAATTTGGTCAGGCTCATTATTCCTCGTGAATCACCCTGTATAATGCACTTAAGTTGCAAGTTTGACTGATTTTAGATTTAATTTTAATTGTCCTATACAGATTTAGGTCAAATTTTGTTTTTTGACACCTCCTCTCATTTTTTGAATATTTTAGAAAAAGTTGTTTTCATTTAGATCAACATGATCTCTTAACTGAGATAATTCTCTCATACTTACACATAAATAAATGAAATCAAAAGCACCTTAAAATTAGTATAATATTTCATTCTAACTAAACATAAATACTTTAGCCAGAGAAATACCTATGTGAAAATCGGTATTGAGTTTTGTCAAAACGTATCACAATGACCTGTTTTCTTGTTTAAATGCTATTCGTCCTATAAAAATATTTATGTTCTAATTTTACGACAACCTGCTGTGCTACCGTGTAATAAAACAGATTTTTTAGAAATGTAAAAAACAACGTTTATAGATTCTCGATATTACCTCCTGTAATATTTACCGAAAGCATCCAAGTTCTTTGAATTCTATTATCTGTTCAATCTATCTGTTCCATTTATGAATGTTTCATCATATTCAGTTTGTAGGAATATTAGACATGTTTTCTTTTGTTGGCGAATGTTTCGAGTTTTCGCTAGAATTCAAAACCAATGTTGTAACACAATCAAAAATAGAAAACTAAAAATATCAACTTTGTATTCATTGAATTACATTTATCAAGTTATGTTATTTAACATTGCACTAAAGTTTGTATACACAAAGTATTACATGTATTTTTATAAATCTGTTTTATTTAATCTGTGTAAGTTATCTGCAGTCTCAATTTGTTTAAGCAATATATTTACATATTTCTAGTAAAAGATTTTTTATTTTCTATAATTAAAGCTCAGTCACATGTGCGATAAATATCAGTCGTTTCGTTGCATTTGTTAGAAATAATTTAAGAAACGTGATTAAGTTAATTGGCTTAGGAGTCTTATCTCGTAATAAACCGTCTCTTTAGAAAAGCTCCTATTCTAATAAGGTAACTCATGCACAGAATCTCTGTGCTGTAGAACTTTTTATACCCAATTATGATTATCTGAGATGGCGGTTTAAGTCGTAGAATAATGCATCATGTCCAACTAAAATCAGTTAATCCGTGGCATTTGATCAGGGAACAGGTAATTTGCGGCGGAGCAGTAAAGCAGTGATAAATGTACACATTACAATACCTGCAATTAACCCTTGAATGTAATTAGAAGATAATTGTGTAGCGAAAGCGTCCAATAAAGCCTGTGCTAACATATATGTTCTACAGACATCCTACAACTAGTGCTGATTGCAATTGTAATTGTGGCACGTAACGCATACAAATTGTGCCAACACGGCAGAGGTTTACGGTTTTGAAAACCAGAAACTTAAGAGCTAATATATCATTTTTTCGTATTCTTTACATCTATGACATGTTGGAATTTGTTCATTTTTACTTAAATTTGCCAGTCTATCAGAAACATCTCTTCTAAGTTACTGTTATTGTTTCAGGCTGCCAACCTGACGGGTTACACGAAGAGTTACAAGAGCAACCGAATAATTGCACTAAAATGGAACAATTTGGGTTTAAGGTAAGACAAGCAAGGGATTCAAGTGGTTCCACTGTGACTGATAAGGTTTATGGGCGCCAACCAATCCGACGGTTTTCTACGTTTTACTGCTATCCTAAACTGTGTGGCTTGAAAAAGTCATAAAAAGGAATTAATTGTTGCTTTGATGGGACATTACAATTTCAAGTACAAAGCAGATAAGACGTATTAAGGCGACGGATTCTATAGGATTATAAGGCAATCGAGATAACTGACGACATTGACGTAGAAGCACATTTGACTGTGGATGATGATTATTTTATTCCGCTAAAGCTGTTCTCTCTAAAACGTTATTGATTGAGATCATTTATTACGTCATTCTGTCAATACACATATTTGTTATTATGGACAGCCGAGGCTCGCAATAATAACCGAGGCGATGTTTCAATAAAATCCGTTCAATAGAGTTTTTATTAACCCGAAAGCATGTGTGATAAATGCCACTCTATACTGTGCAGATGGATATACAAATGCACAAAAACTGAACAAAACGTATCAAACAATAACACAGAAGGCATAATAATTTTTTTACAAAAGCGAATTTTGGATCTTATTTTTATGCTTTTTTTATAACACTACAATTTATGCGTTCTTACTCGATTCATAGTGAGGACCTAACAAGGTCCTGGTCAGCAATGCATTTTTGCATAACAGAAACGCTTGCCAAGTGCATTGGAAAAGCTTTTCAAAGAGTACCTAACTGAAAATGTGGGCATAATAATTCATCTCTCAGCAGAACATTGCATTGGTGAAATATGCACAAGTGGTCGTCGCCCGCTGCTTACTTTTTCCCTGACGAGCCGAAACTAAAAAACAAACGTTTTGATTTTTGCACAATTGGCAATGAACTATTTGTGACTGTCGAACTTTAAAATTTATTGTAATCGTTTATTAGGAAACTGTCAGTTGCAGATATGGCTGGCTTTTTATTAAAATGCTCCCGAGGAACGTTCCAGCCGTGTATGAAATTCGCTGCGTTGAAGTAAAATGTGTAAATTAGGTTGGGTGTGCGTCAGCCGCCAGTACATATCATGACACCGACGTCTACTTTGAATATTAAAATTGGCCTCTTTATACTTGCCCCACGACAAATGCGTTTTGTTGAAAATTTGCTGAATTCCATTTTTTTATTCATATGCATGCGCTACATCATCGCTGTATTATATTGACACAAACGACAAGATTAATACAATTTCTCTCGTAATAAATTAATGATAAAACTATTTAAATTCTAAACATATTACTTTGAACATTTTTAAACACCCTTTTAATGCGTCGTCAAAAATATAATACTCTTAAAGTTCTCCACTCATATTTACTTTTTGCTAATTTGGTGGATGCGCCGGGAAAATCAAGTTTGCTTATTTGTTTTTTACTGTAAAACACATTTTTATTTTTGATTTTAAAGTTATTTTTAATAATAAAAACAAAAGCAAATGATGAAGAAATATAATTTTGTTACTTGAAAATTTTAGTTCTTGTTGGAAGTGAGTACTTTTCGTGAGGGTGTTGAAATATAAGTAAGTAATTAAAAGCAGGGCTTTTTGGCGACTTTGTTGGAGGTTGGCATTTTGGTTGTGGGGTTGTATCGTGGGCAAGGGACGTATGTACCGTTTCTATATCCTTAATGTTGTGTTTGTGCTTTTACTAACCGGTGGCGGTGTATACAGCTCCGTAGATCACGGGCGGCAGTCCGGCGGGGCGCCAAGTACCGATGAGACAGTCGGCCGGTCCGCACCACCGACACGACCATCAACAACCAGTTGTTACCACTCCGGCTGCCAGCGAGTCCGTCGACACCCTCACCACCACTACCGACTCCCAACATACAGGTAAATACTTATAAAATAATTTTTCAATAAAAAAACTAGTGTGGATTGAAGGAGTTGTAATATTACTGCGGTCATTCTTCTTATCTACTTATCCATCCAACTCTAAATAACACCGCCATAAAAACTCTTTGTTTACTACTTGCATACGAGTACATATAAAAGAAATTATTAAAAGTATACTTATACATAATACACCAAAACAGTTTTATATGCACTGTGGATATACAAAGTGATTCACGAGGAATAATGAGCCTGACCAAATTCTCGATGCAACCACCATTACTCTTCGCAAATTATTTTGCGACAAGTGTAATGTTGGTTGCATCGAAAGTTTGGACATGCTCATTATTCCTCGTGAATCACTCTGTATGTATAAATCTGTGGACCAAATTTAAATGTAATGTGCTGATTTATCCATTTTGCGAACAAATCTTTAAACATCTAACAAAAAAAAAACTTAACAATGACTTTGTAGGCGACACTCATAACAAACTTAAATTGACTTAATACAGAGTTGAAAAAAAAATCTAAGATATTGAACTAAGCACGTAAGCGTAACATTTAAATTCCAAAGTTACCTTAATCTACAAATTTTGATGAAGAATGTACAAAGGACATCTGCAGTCGACAACACTTACATATTTAAGATTACGCACTTCTACAGTTGTTGTGAAAACAATAACTGGTGTTACTTTTTATTTTTAAAGTCTGGTAAAACTAGTTTTTTTAGGTTGTATTGGCGCTATAGTAAATTTTATAATTATTATAAGTTGCTACAGATGGTAAATATTTACTACAAGGAATAAAATATAATAAATACGCCTTAGAAATGAAAAACTATTTATTTAAAAGTACCTTTAATAGATTTAGTTGTTACTGATCAGTGATGACACACATCAGAAATGTTATTCAGTATTGCTTGATTTCTGATGACTAAAACAAGAAAAAAATAAATTGTTGACCATCTTTAAATGAATCATAAAAATAAAAACAAAATGACAAAAGTACTTGTGTGTTTCGGGAGTTTGCTATTGCGACACTGGCAACATAGCAACTACATTTTTTGGTTACCTCGTAAAATAGGTCACAAACATTTGATTTCTGTGTAAGAGCAGTATTTATGTTACAATTAAACCCTTACTGACAAATTTAGAACCAAGTAGCTCCACTCTATCGTACATACAGAAAGTGTCCTGTAAAAAGAGACTATAGAAAGGTTTCGACCTTGTAACACAGCTATCGCCTCACTGGCAACATCGCAACTGTGTTTTTTGAGGTAAAATAGGTCAAAAACATTTGATTTCTGTATAAAAGAAGAATCTGTCTTATAACGAAATTCTGTTGAGAAATTTTGAGCCAAGAGGTTTTACTGTTTCATATAGAAAAAAACCATTGTGAAAAGTGACAGAACTGGCGATAGCTATAGCTAAAACTATAGTAACTCATAAAAATTGGTTTTTAAGTACGATAGCTTATGTAGAGCCTAAAATACACAAACAATGAGAAAAAAAATGTCTTTGAATAAACAATGTTGTTACCAAAACTTAGTCCCTTAGCAATTTTCAATAATATTAAACAGTTCCTTGATTTTTTATTAACAATCAAAGATTCAATGCAATTTTTCTTAAAACTGTAATTTTTGAGTTACTATAGTTTTCGTTGGGGGTGTGGATATGTAGAGCTTATTCCATATCTGGTGGCGAACTTACAGTAACAGAAACGGCACTTGGAATGTGCCTACTTGGCTAAGATAATGAAATACATGGGCGTGCATTTTTTTCTCTAAAATTTTCTTAGCTGTCATTTTGCAAGAGTTTGCAACCGGGAAAATCATTTAGATGTAATCGTTAATGAACTTATCATAACCGACGATAGTAGCGATGAAAGGAAAATTAGCTTTAGTAATTTTGAGGACGAGGATTGTTAGAAATATCATTGTTAAAAATTATTTTCATGCGTTAACAAATTAATAATTTGTTCATCATTCTTTATCTTATGGATGAGTATCTACTTATTATATTTTTTTCAAAGAATCACAGTGGTTTTGAAATACATTTTATTACGACGTCTGTGAACAATATTTTTTTTAATAGTAAACATATGTTTAGTGTCAAAATTCAGTCATTATTGACAACGGCAGTTCGCCACCAGATTCCGAACAGGCTCTAGTTTTGACCTTTTAAGAAGGGCATTTTCATAAAGCTTATAATAATTGTTGCATACGAGTACCTATAGTCTAAGAGGCCGCGGTCGCCAGACCTTCGTCATTTTATAAGAGCTGAAAATTTGTCAGCGCATACTTCCAACACAGGTAGGAACGATGGGCAAGTATGAAGTTTGGGTCATCGTGGCTTTGGGAGATAACAGGTAGCAAAGAAGTAAAAAATGTTAACTTAAAATTATCAAATAAAAAAGCGTAATTTTTTATATTTTGTTCGGAATAATATTAGAAATCACCTCATCCATTGCCAGACACTTAACTTCGTGGCAACCCCTAGTCAGACACCCTTAAACTTTAAAAAATTGTAACTGTACTTACGTTATAGTGTAAAAGCTGAATTTTATACACGTTACTTGGGTAACTATTAGAAGATGTTTTCTCATTAGCCAGACAGTTTTCACAGTTCTAAGTGCTAAGTATGCGCTGACAAATTTTCAGCTTTTATAAAATGGCGAAGGTCTGGCGACCGCTGGCTCTTGCTCTACTAAACTAGGTAAATAAAAAGTATAAAAAGGATTGCTTAAACTATCTATTTTTTGGAAAAGCTAATTGATAAATTATAAATTAGGTACTATAAAAATGTGACGTTTTATCAAAAATAACATTTGCCAAAATTTTCTTTTGTTTTTGAGTTCTGCATTTTTTTATTTAATGTATATTACATGATTTAAAAGTGTCAGACCAACTCTCGAATGGTGATAGAAGATTTTCAGCTCAGCACAAAAATGGATTCAGATTTTCTTCAAGCCTTTTTTTGAGAAAAAACAAAATTGTCAATCGCCATATTATCATGTAGGCATCTTAGATCTTTTGTTTTCGATATTCTCGGATTTAATTTATTGTTGAATTTGCTAGTTTGTTAAATGTTTTGTACACCATAAGACACAATTTGTTTTTTTTTTTCAACTGGTATCTGTTTAATGTTGCAAGATCTGCCATTTTTGCTACTACATATCTCGTGAAAAAATGCTTAAACAATTTTTTGTCATGGGAACTCAATTTTATGTCCTTTGCGGAGAAATTCAAAGAGCATAGTTTATGGTGAAAATAAGCGTCCCTCGCCAGCACTCTATTCTAGTTTATGTATCGGAGCGACGTCTCAATTGTTTAAATTCGTCAATGGCATTTGAGGTATGGCAAAAATTGTTTACGGTACCCGCGGCCCCGCGTCTACTCTGCGGAATGAGCAATAAACGCGATTCCCACGACGACGGCGTTAATGTTTATCGGATGGTAGATAACAGTGTGCACCTGGGTTCGATTCCCTCCGGTCCCGCTCACCGACTGATTAATGGAGCCAAGTTTCTAGACCACCGTAATGATAATTAATATATAAAGTTCGGGGGGTCAGTTATGGCCACTTGGCAAGGGGGAGGCTATCACAGTCGCTTGTTACCGACCGAAATCCGATACCGGCAGCAAATATTGGAACTAACACTTAATCGGAACAGATTGCCGACCGCATCGCCAATAATAAAACCCTAATCGAGATTAAACGTCAAAAAAGAGGACTTTACCAACACCGATTTATCTCGCCACGAAATTATAATTATACGAGGACGGTAGATTGTATCGGCGCGTTTTGTTCTGCGTGTCTAACAACAAATTGAAAAGAGCTTTTTGCCGGAAAGGGTGGATGAAAAATACCGGTTTTTGTTGGGCCGACCGGATTGAAAGAACTCGTGGCGGTGTTGCAAAATGTGCTTCGAGCTAGTCACGCCAAAAATTTTATTTAGAAAGCTAAATAGAGCTTTATTATTATTTCCTAATTTAAACTAAAGTAGTATATTTTTTAAAGTTTATTGAAGTTGATGAGGAATTTTTAACACAATACATTTTTATGCAAAAAAGTGTTGTAATCCGAAAGCAAGAGTAATTTCGTAGCCAGATAATCGATTAAGTTGAACGGGAACCTTCACCCACTTGTGAGTTAATCTGGCCTTTATTTTTTATCTTTGAAAAAATCTACTACTATTTACGTTTCGCTATAGGCAATTGTTACTTGTTATTTGGAATGAGTTACAAAATATGATGTTTCCAGATTAATCACATGTAACATCAAATTTCTATATTTTGGGCCATGGGACGGCCAAATCGGTGTCAAATCCTACCAACAAAAATCATCGTGGCCCATATAAACTAGTTAAATCAAGTTTAAATAATGTTTCAAAATATAGTAAACTTTGTTATGAGTTTTAAATTTTTATTGTTTTACGTTGGAATGGTCCTAAGAGAGCAAAATCGCCGGATTTAAAAACTTTTTGACATAAAATTGAGTCAGTCTTTCATTCTACTGTTTCTTAATAAATTGATTAAAATAAATATTTTTTTATTGTGACAATAATAATTGTTGAAATTTTTCTCCTGCGTAGTAGCGTAGAGGTGTGGGTAGAAAAGTTGTAGCTTTCAGTCTGGACATGCCGGTGCGTGCATGAGTTGCATAATGATGGCGTCGTTTTCAGTTTCAGCGGAGGTAGTCGAGGTGGAGGAACATGATCTGGGCTCCGATGCGGAGTCCAAAGCAAGGGAGACGCTCAAGCTGACCGCCCGCAGCCGCCCTGCGCAAACCCAGACGCGCCCGCGAACAGCGCGTGATGAGACGAAGAAAGAAATACAAGAGGACGATGAAGCCACTCTCAGAGAGCTGCTTATTAGGTACACCCCAGCGCATACACTTACCATACTACTTTTCTACTTCTTACCTTCGTTGCTTTCTCAACTTCATTAATTCCTACCCTTTTATATTTATTTTACCTTTTTCTTACCGACGATTTTGGTAATTACGTAAAAGCATAAACGAAAGGATTTGTTGTAGCACAAAGCAATTTTTTTCTTATTTGTAAGAATTCTAAATTAAATTACATTAAATGTACAGTGTTGGCTATGGGATCATATTTTGAAATAAATATATATTAAATCATTATCTTTAATTAATTTTAATTTTTAATTGTTGAGACTTTAATAATTGCTATTATTGAATAACTATTTAGAGTTTACTGCTACAGTTGTGCAATTTTAGGTTTAAAATTTTCACATTTCTCCGTTACTTTCTGATGCTATTTTGTCATAAATATCCTGATCAAAAAAGCAGTAGTAAAAACTTCTATGTATAAGTTTTTTTTTAACTACAAGTAGCAAAAAAAAATACTAAATTAATTTTATTAAATTAAATATTTTGATGTTTTATTTTGTCAAAAATAACAATTCGGTAAGTGTTGCTTTGTTATACTTTTACCGGCTTTGATACCGTAATGGCTCATTTACCGAACTAAAAATGGGGCCAAGGAGCTTAATTTCAGGCTTATTTTACAGTATGACAGTATGAATTTTGTTACAAATTACCAACAGTCCTTTCTTTTATGTAAATTTTTACAACTACAAATTTCCACCTTCACAATATAAAAACTAAAACACTCTGCTACGTGTTGATCCAATGTATTATTTATATATTTTTTGTTATTTACTTATTTTAATAAACTTTGATTTTTACATTATATTTTTTTTCAATACCTTATAATACACTCTCCAACATCATCTCATAATTTTAATCATCGCCATTGTTTGTGTGTTGTTTCTTGACCCACACTAATATTACGTGTATGGTCGAAACAATATTTTCAAATTAACTGACCACAGGAGATGGCTTTAATAATAAAATTTGTTCCAATTTTCATTAAAACTTGCAATTTCTGGTATTCGATTAAATTTCCAACTTTAACATACTTACGTCAGAAACAGAAAATAGTTTACAAGCTGTTAAAGTAATGTCTGTGACAAACACGGAAAACACATCTCCAAATTAAAGAACACTAAATAGAGAAATTACGAAAAGTCGTACAATAAAATTAGTATCAAAAAACGAATTTCAAAATTGTAATTTTCATGGAAAAGGAATTTCCTGTGCTCTTTGAAAGTATTGTACACAAGAATTCTATAAAATTAAGTTTTCTTGCATCTCATGTTTAATTTTTTCTAAATTCTGCAGTTTAAAAGTTTTGAAAACCTGAGATTTTAAGTGCAAGGTTTAGCAAATAAGCTTCATAGGACACTGTACGACACATGACACAAATTTTCTTGCAAGTGATGGACCAGTTCGTCCAACTTGATGCTTTTCAGCCAATTTGTTATCTTGACGATTCTCCATCCTGCTTAAGCGGCTGAAGTTCAGCATCCAAGCAGTCGCAAATTTCAAGTGACTGGACCGATTTCTAGTAATTTTGGTCAAAATTAAATCGTGCAAGGTATTTTGTAGCTGTTGCTATCATCTGTGGTCAGTAGCAATGTGTTAGTGCACCTAAACTAAGTTAAGAGCACGCTCCCTGACGGGCTGTGTTTCCAAACTATAGGTGGAAGATTGTCAAACGCCATCAAGATGCCGCGTCGCAGTCGAACACCGCGCGTAGATTAGTAACTAGAAGAAGTGAAGGGGATTTTTGGAGGGTTAAAGGATACCTGGGGAGGTGTCCACTGTAGTTTGGAACACAGCCATGGTATCCTTGCCTCCCAGGTATACAGCTTTTGCAGTAGGTGCTTGCTTCATGCATGTCTTCGTGTTTGTGCTCTTCTCAACTTGTCTTGAAATCATAACATTTTGTGCATGCTATCATCAGTCATTCAACAATCAACGTGTTAACTTAACATACATTTTGAGAGTGTAGTAATTAATAATTTACAATTCGCGGCACGTGCATGTCATACCCCGGCACTCGACTCGATGTTGAACCGAAGAAAAATCAATCACAAAGTAAAATGCATCGCAAGAGAAAATCAAATTCAGAACATGAATGTGGCATTTTATGTTGAAGAAGTCACGTGGATCCTTCTGCATGCCCAAGAGAGCACCCAGCATGTTGTTTGTCGTTGAGTGTTGTCTCACGATTCGAATTAATGACACGTTTTACTTTTTTCCACGTACTGTTATGCCGCAGTCTGCAAAAACAGGTGAGCGTGATGAGTATGAATCTGAGCGCCAAACTGGACGAGCTCCAACGTGGAGATCGACATTTGGAGACAACAGTCGCTCTTTGTGAGATCAGATCGCAGCTGCAGGAACTCACCAAGTCGGTGGAGTCCTGTCAGTCGGAAGTATCAGAAGTTAAGAGGGATATGGTTGCCATCAAGCACGAGCTCGACACTGTGCAGCAAGTTAAGGAGGAAATCGAGGAGCTGAGAGAGTATGTGGACCGGCTCGAGGAGCACACGCAGCGCAGGAAATTGCGGCTGCTCGAGCAGGTTGGTGCTCCTCTTTTCCAAACGAGTTTATCACTCGATGATTTTCATTTGGGTTTACTTGAATTGATCAAGTTGAAAGGAAAAGCTGTTGAAAAGAATTTTTTGTATTTTGTCGCAGGTGTGTCAACCAATCTTACTGATTAATGATTGTTTGTCGTGTTATATCCAAACTATCTAGTTAAGTGATGTTTCATATTCGGGAGTTGCGTGTCATTACCCAATTTCTGTTTAATGAGGACATAAAAGCCAATCAAATTTATCAAAGAATTAACAGTTTTAAGGAATGATTTAAGTATGATAAAAGAAACTTAAATCAAACATTAGCAATGATTGCGTGGAACTTTTAGTATAGGTAAAGCTTAATTTTAATAAAATAATATTCACTTGGCTTTATTTTTAATTAGGTATTTATTATTAGTTTTCAAAATTAATTAAAATTTAAAAAGCAGACTTTTCGAAACTATTAGCGCGATGTCTAGCTTATTAAGCAGATTAAAATTTGCGGCAAATTTACTGTCTGTCAAGTAAAAGATTCAAGATAATTGGGAATAAAGTGCTTAACAGTGTGTCAGTTTTAAAAGTTGCACGTGGGTGGAGGTGCGTTGCTTGCCATGTCACTTTGATTCCTCTTAGGAACCATTGAAACGGTTTTGAGTGATTCTCAATAACTTTTTTAGTTCTAGAGATATTGCCGATTGCAATTTTTAAAATTGATTCCCTTATAAGGATTTTCCAAATATTTTTTAAAACTTGTAATTAATTGACCGTCAGTAGTTGCAAGGTTTTTTGCAAATTTAGTTTACTTTGTTTTCCACAATTAGCATGTTTTATGAAAACAGAGCTTTTTTCCATTGAAAAAGCACAGAGAGAAAAGCTACATTAATGACTTTTATTATTTATCAAACAAACTGACAGCTGTTTTATTTTTTATTAGCACTTTTTAAATCCTAAATCGACGCGGATATATTAACATCGGCTCTAAAAATATCTTTTTGAATGAAACCTGCTATTAAAACTTGTATTAATGAAACAACCAGACTGTACAGTACAAACTAAATTACAAGTTTTAAAGACATATTACGAGTCTAATAATTTTTAAATAATTTATAATGGACTTCTTGGCTATGTTGCTAAATTATTCTGTTAAGTGATCAATATAGGTAGTTGTAAATAAATAAAGAAACAAATGACTAACACAATACTAATGACGAGGAATGGTGAACGTTATTACATACTTATTTTTATTTCAAAAGTACTTACTTACTTTTAATTTAATTTTTTATGAGTAATCAAATAAATAAACCATTACTCACTGTTGTTGTTACTAGAGTGGCAGTGATCGGTATTTGGCGTTGCGATTTAAAATTTTCTCGGTAATGTTATGGTAAGATATCAATAATGTATAAAATATTTAGAAATCAATGTTACTTACATAGGTACATAAATAAAACATTCAATATGTTTTGGGTTGTTTTGAGAGTTGTAAATTAATATTTTATTACGTTATTAGGATAAAGATTGTTTTGGTAATAATAATTTTTTCTCATTTTTTTATATAGTCATGTTGGATAAATTTTTTGTATTTCATGAATTTTTTTTAATAAATATAAAAGAAGGTACGCCGCAATTATTGTATTTTTATCGTAGTCAAGGTTGTATTATACTTTTTGCACGATAGAATGCTTTTAGTTAGTTACCGCGTTTGTTTCGAGACCGGTATGTTGTATTTACTGGTTTCTATGATAAACAGAACGGTAAGTAAATTACTTACCGTTTTAGAACGGTAAGTAATCTCAAACATTAATCAGATAAAATCCACAAAACATTTATTGATAAGATAAACATTATTATGAACATTATAATTCAACAAATTTTTCATATTAAAATTAAGTGTACAACCACTACAATTACTAATTATAATTCCGGTGGCTTCTTTGGTAGTAGCGCTAACAGAAACTGTTGTTGAATTCAACCCTCCGACGTCTTCAGTAGTTTTTGTTTCAGTAATTTTTTCACTAATTTCACAACTTTTTTTCTTACAGATAAAATGTCCTTACCGTTCTTAATACTTAATATACTATTATTTACTGTTAAATAAATGGTTATTTTTTAAAATTTGTGTAGTAAGAAACACCACTTTAAGAAAAAGTTTTCATGTTCCTCAACACTTATCTCATTATGTTTATAATTTTGAACGAGTATTTGTTTATACAGGCTGTATTATGAAAAACGCCCCAAGCCATAACTCCATTATTTTTAAAGTTATGACAATACTTCTTAGAACATTTTTTTGTCATCTATCGTTTAGGATAGATGCTAAATTAATGCTGTTTTCTGTTTCACAGGAAATCACATCAACTTTATTTTTTTAAATGGAACACCCTGTATATTTTACCACTTTTGGATTCTTTGTTTAATTGTCTTTTAACAAGTTTTAGTACCATATGCCTAAAACTAACCGTTCGTGAGATATTCACCAAATAATGTATTTATTAAAGTAGGCAGTGGAAAACAATAATATCAAGTAATGTTGACAAATATTATTCCTTTGCATTTTCTCTTACTGTTTTTATACCTTTTAATGTTACTCATGGATGATAATGTGTTAACAGACATATTTTGAATAAAACAAAAWTTGTGGGAGAGCACTACGCTACGGTGATTTCTGATKAGAGACGTTCCAAATCGTCGAAAATTTAATCGACTTAAAGAAAACTTGAGGATGTTTTGGGCTTTTAGAAAACCCAAATTAAAACATCTCCAATTTCAAAGAGACAGAATTAGATAGGTATTGAAGAAAATTGCAAGTAACGTTGGCTGTCTAATTAGGGTTTTCTAAAAACTCCAAACATCATCAAATTTTCTTCAGGTCGACGAATTGGAACTTCTCTTATTGGAAACCGCCCAGTGTAAAGGCGTTGTGGTCTCCAACTATTTTTATTGCTTTCAAAATATTCTTGAATCATGTCTGTTAACACATTATTACCAGAACACCAAAAAGTATAAAAATAATAAGAGAAATTGCAAAGTAATAATATTTGTCAACATTACTTAATATTATTCGTTGACCTGAAGAAAATTTGATGATGTTTGGAGTTTTTAGAAAACCCTAATTAGACAGCCAACGTTACTTGCAATTTTCTTCAATACCTATCTAATTCTGTATCTCTTTGAAATTGGAGATGTTTTAATTTGGGTTTTCTAAAAGCCCAAAACATCCTCAAGTTTTCTTTAAGTCGATTAAATTTTCGACGATTTGGAACGTCTCTMATCAGAAATCACCGTAGCGTAGTGCTCTCCCACAAWTTTTGTTTTATTCAAAATATGTCTGTTAACACATTATCATCCATGAGTAACATTAAAAGGTATAAAAACAGTAAGAGAAAATGCAAAGGAATAATATTTGTCAACATTACTTGATATTATTGTTTTCCACTGCCTACTTTAATAAATACATTATTTGGTGAATATCTCACAAACGGTTGGTTTTAGGCACATGGTACTAAAACTTATTAAAAGACAAATTAAACAAAGAATCCAAAAGTGGTAAAATATACAGGTTGTTCCATAAAAAAAAAGTTGATGTCATTTCCGGTGAAACAGAAAACAGCATTAATTTAGCATCTATCCCAAACGATAGATGACAAAAAATGTTCAACTTTGTTCTAAGAAGTATTGTCATAACTTTAAAAACAATGGAGTTATGGCTTGGGGCGTTTTTCATAATACAGCCTGTATAAAAATTATGATTATATAATCTTAATAATAATAATACTAATAATTGACTTTTATGGTGGTAATTGCATATAAATAGGGCGAGGTTCAGGTGGATGTATACATCCTCTGCTATATCACCTAACCCTATATTGTTTAAATTACAAAATTACAATAGCTTTAACTTTACACCGTGTAAATTTTACTCCCAACGAAGGGCTAACAATAATCAGATTAATAAGACGACCTTGTTGCTTTGTTAATCACAGTCGTTTATTGCTATTTTGCATTTTTTATTAATGAATTTTTATATTTTTCTAGGACCTCACATTTTTCCTGTCGTATGCGATCCTGGCGGCGGTCCTGGGCATGTTGCAGTTCGGTTACAACACAGGAGTGATAAACGCGCCAGAACAGAACATAGAACACTTTATGAAAGATGTGTACAAGACGAGGTATGGGAAAGACCTATCTGATGATTCTGCACGGGGCCTCTACTCCATTGCCGTGTCCATATTTGCGTTAGGTGGTATGTTAGGTGGCTTCGGCGGAGGAATGGTAGCTAACAAATTCGGAAGGTAGCTAATTTTGTCAAAACTCAGTTCTACTTTTATAATCGATTTTACTTTCTGTTTTAGGAAAGGCGGGCTGCTTTTGAACAACGTTCTGGGAATAACTGGGGCGTGCTTAATGTGGTGCACCAAACTAGCGAACTCATATGAAATACTATTTTTTGGGAGATTTATTATAGGGGTCAATTGTGGTGAGTTACACATTGTATCCTTGAACTTCACATGACTTTTTCTTAAGAACAAGAAATGTCAATGAAGCACATACTGGAAATTAATGACGCTTGTCTAACATGACAGCAAAATTTTTCTTATAGAGAAAGTAGCACAAATGATGAAAATATTGACATTTTAAATTTAATTAAAAAAATGTTTATGACGGCTTTTTTGTTGCAGGACTGAACACATCCTTAGTACCTATGTATATATCGGAAATAGCTCCTTTAAATTTACGTGGTGGTCTTGGGACAGTGAACCAGTTAGCGGTTACAGTGGGTCTTCTGTTATCACAAGTGCTCGGTATCGAACAAATTCTCGGTACCAACGACGGTTGGCCTCTACTACTTGGCTTAGCCGTGTGTCCTGCCTTACTTCAATTAGTACTTCTTCCAATTTGTCCGGAAAGTCCGCGCTACTTGCTTATCACCAAGCAGTGGGAGGAGGAAGCGCGGAAGGCATTGCGGAGGTTGAGGGCGAGCAACCAAGTCGAAGAAGACATCGAAGAGATGCGGGCGGAGGAACGCGCACAACAGGCCGAAGCTTCCATTAGCATGCTAGAGCTGATCTGTTCGCCGACGTTGAGAGCGCCCTTGATCATCGGCGTCGTGATGCAGCTCTCGCAGCAGCTGTCGGGGATCAACGCGGTAATTTTACTACGTTTCCAGACCCGATTTTCTCTCACACACAGTTTTAGGTGTTTTATTACTCGACGAGCTTGTTTGTCAGCTCAGGGCTAACGGAAGAAAGCGCCAAATTTGCCACCATCGGCATCGGAGCCATCATGGTGGTCATGACGCTAGTTTCCATTCCTCTGATGGACAAGACTGGCAGACGGACGTTGCATCTTTACGGCCTCGGTGGCATGTTCATCTTTTCGATATTCATCACGATCTCATTTTTAATAAAGGTTGGTTTGTTGGCGGTTCATCAACTTTCCTTGGTGACGGCGAACATACGGTGGGGGCTGACTGCCTCTTGTTGTTTTCAAAAGTGTGTAATTTGTGCAAAAGGCAATTTTTTTTAATGGAGAGCTAAAGGATGACAGTAGTTTAATAAGAAATCTTTCTACAAAAAATGATTTCTTACCGGTTTGTATAAACTGGCACCAGCTGCTGGACCACCAAAAAATAATTTATTTGACAATATTGAAATAGATATTCAAGTAATACACTAAAATAAATTATTTGTTGGTGTATTATTTGGCACTGTAAAAATTGCATTTTTACTCTTTTCTAAAAAACGTATTTAAAATAATGAATGCAATTTTTGCAGGAAATAATATGAAACGAACCCCCGCATGTTTCTTTTTTGTTTGCAACACCTCGCATTTGCTTATTCATTTAAAAGCCTTTTCATTCAATGTTAGTTTCATACTTGAGTTTTAATTTAATGAGTTTCAGTACTTTTTTCAAACTTAATTTCCATGGAAAGCAATTGAATTAAACTTTTTTCTTTCTTCTGAAAATAATGCGCCATAAACTTTTTATTTTTATCTTTTTTCGTATTCATTAAAAACCTGTCATTAATGCAGCGAATAAAAGTCGCTATTTTAATGGGTTGTTAACATTTCTATTATGTTTTTCGTGTAGAATTTCCATTTGTAGACTCTCGTAATTATGAATCATAAGCGTTTTACAAGAATTATTTAAAATCTACAGTAACTATGTGTTACTGATTATAGTATCAAAATCAAAAAAGTTAACTTAAGTTTGTCAGAAATTTTAATACTGAAATAAAGTTTTAGTTTTTAACTGAAAAAGTCAATAATAATTTTGAAAAATAAGCAATGATAAATATTAAAGTTCGTTTTTGGCCTAAAGAATATAATCTGTAAAAATTCTTTCTTCATCTTTTCGGTAACAGGAAATAACAATTTACTTTTAAATTTAAAATAAATTTTCACAAAAGGATTGTTGTGAATTTTGGAATGGGTTTTGAAGGGAGAGATTTCTCCATTTGAGTTTATAAAGAGCCATTGTAAACGCTTTGCGACATCAGTTCCCGGTGTGAAAGTCCTGTATTTACTCAATGTTGGTTTCCTGTGTTTGCTTCCACATCTCACCCGCTTCTTATGCCTCGCCCTGTCTGTATGTGACGACTTTCCTGACATGGTGGAGGAGGGACGCTGTAAATACCTCGCCTATGACCTACACCACTGCCACCCGCACGCCGAGATTTAAACACACTCGAAACACAATGCATGCAAACACTTGGACGGGACGTCTTCTTGAGAGTTTGAAGACGTTCGGTCTTGTTGTAGTGGGACACTTATCCTTATTATGATTTTGTCCGATCGCGGTCACTCCTCCCTGTCGGGAAAGAACATTATTACTACTGCCTGATAGGAGTTTTTTGGATACGTGCAGGAGATGATAGACTGGATGTCGTATCTGTCTGTGGTTTCAACGTTGGGATTCGTTGTGTTCTTTGCCGTTGGCCCCGGATCGATACCGTGGATGATCACCGCCGAACTCTTTTCGCAAGGACCTCGGCCGGCTGCCATGTCAATTGCGGTTTTAGTCAACTGGATTGCCAACTTTTTGGTGGGCATTGGGTTCCAAAGTTTAAAAGTAAGTAATTGCAAACTTTTTTTAAAAAATCGACAAGTTTGACAACTTCACCTGCAATTTTTTTAACCAAAGTATATGCTTTTGTTGATCATAACCCAAAAGCCTACATTTTTATTAAAAATGTTGAAACTAAAAACTTAATTTATTACGTACATTTTTCTTTGCGCTTGTTAAAGACGGGTAATTTTTATTTGGCTGTTTTTATACCTACATTGTATAGTACAATACAATAATTGTAACAATAATACAACAATTGAAAACCTATAGATCAAGAGTAGTTTGTAGTTATTACTTGCAGTTATAACGTTTCTTAGACTTATGGATATTACCTTCAAGAGTCAGAAAGGTTTAAAAATTAATTTGTTTTTCAAAAAAAATAATATACTTATTTAGGTGCAAAAACTAAATAATGTACCAAATATTTCTGATCATTTTATAACTTATTTCCAAGAATATCTATTCTGCAATAGTGGGAAAACCCCATTAAAGAACGCATCTTTTTCAGAGAGTGTACCTCGCTTACATATATTTTTTAATACATGTGCATAGGAAACTTTTATCTTAAAATTGAATATTCTATCAACTGTTTAAATTTGTAACAGTAAAAACGGAACACTCAGCATAGTTATGTCTGATGAAAACATAGGTATTAACATATTTATTTATATTCATTTTGTATAATTACGTAGATAACCATTGTTACTATTAATGCGAATTATAGTTGTCTTAGTTATCTTTAAATACTTCTTTACTTCCATCAAATGTAATTGATGATCGTTCCGGACAATTATGTGCTTGTCGTTTGGCTCTATTTTTCTTGTTGAATTGTTTTCAATTGTTAACGTATTTGTACTATATTTGTTTATGCTCACATTTACATTACTATCACTCATGTTTGACTTAGTTACGAGTACTTATTAGGTATGGAATAAAACAATTTCGTAATTTTTCACTGATGAACAATCTGATTCTTCCTTCTACGTTGGTAACAGAACTTATACATACCTACCTCCACTAACTTCACACATTAAAAAAATAAATCTATCATCATATCCTAATCTGTAATCAGCAACCATAGAACTAATGATTGTTCTCTGCACTGATGTTAGAGTGACATAAGATGATAACTTGGACTCAACTTGCAAATCCTAATTTAAATTGGATCAAAGGCGTAAATGGAATTTGTTTTTTGGGTAAGACCCACTAAAAATTTTATTACTTTTAAGTTAAACGCGGTATTGTTAAGAATAAACCAGAGGGTAAACATATCATAAATCAGTGGAACCCACCCGGACCGAGAAACGAAGGAAACAGGTCAGTTTTCAACAGGGTTCAGCAACACTTGCAAGGGATCGTGCTGTTTATGAAGGATTACAAATTCAAGCCATTGTTTGGCTAATCCATCATAATAATGCAATAAAATTTTAGTGGGTCTTGCAAGAACGTCTTTACTGTATATGTAAGTATTTCCATACATCTCTGAGTCGTTGCGAATAATTTTAGATTCATCGAAAAAACTATCCGGTAATTGTTACTTAACATGCAAATTAGTATTTGATTAAAAAAAAACATTTTCTATGTGTGTTTTGTAAAAATTTAAAATGTTACCTACTTGAAATATAAAAAACACAGTTCCAATCAGAACCTTTGTAATAGTGAGTTACCAGTAAGTTGTACTCTTCAAAATTTTGCATACTATTTCAAGATCTATAAGTATGTATACATGTTGTATATTTTAGACCAGACAAAACTTTTAAGAAGTATAATATGTAAGTAAAAATTGACTCAAATCATAGTGTTTTTTTTTAAACAAATTCAAGCTGTGTATCAAAATAAGTATTTAAATGTATTCTTTCTTAAAAATTCGAAATAAAATAATACTCAACTTTATGTCCAGGTTTCTTTCATCTAATAAAATAAAGAAATGACCAAACTTATTCGTTTATGGTAATAAACTATTTTGCAAAGGTAACGTTGCTCAAACATCCGCGTGGATGTTTTACGCTTCATTAAACCGAAAGTGTAGTAATGAGACTTTAATAATTTATACCACATCAGATATGAAGCGAGGAAGTCGGTAAGGATTTGTTTAATGCGAGAATTATACGACTATAATATCCTTACACAGTAAAAATCATTTATAGAAAAATTAACTCCCACAAATGTATAAAGGAAGTAGTGCAGTTAACGGAGAATATTGTATTACATATTGAATAACAAAATCATTCTGCTGCTTAAAAATTTAAATCAGCACTAAGCACCCACATTCCAGAAGTGTTTTTTTTTCCAAATGTGCAGTATTACGTAAATAATGTGTTTCGTTACTAGAAAATTAATGTTTCTCTAGATTTAATGGCCGCTTATCCATTTCACTTTTTCATTTATTTCCTAATTATCGTTTTGGAGCGTTTGTAGTTACGCTAGACGATCACGTCTTTTACACAACTCCATTCTTATCACAAATCGATCAATTTACGCAAAATATTAACTTTTTTTTATTGCAAGCTTAGAATTGTACAAAAATACTGATAAGTATCTTAACTTAATAACAAAATACAAAAATAAAAAAGTGTGATGACAATGATTACCATGAACACAGGTGGAGTATCTGTACACATCACGTGGTTATGGCAAAATGATGATGAGGTTCGTAATAGACGAATTCAACAAATTAAACATTTAAAAATACAACAACTTAAGCTAGATTCAATAAATTAGATATTCTGGCGCGTTTTAGTATCCAGGTTTGACATTTTTAACAATGGCGTTGAATCCGCTATGCTTATCGGCGGTGTATTGGACGATTCTTTTGGAACCATCAGGTTCGACAACAGTGTATTCGCCTTTGACTTTGTCACCGTCTCTCGTCTCCCATTGGCTTTTTATGTCATGGGTGTGCAAATCGTGGACTGCATAATCGTAGTGGTACTTGGGATGAGCCTACAACAACATACTTTTACTTCACGGTTTTCCTTAAAACAAGAAAATACATTGACGTATTTAGCGACAGGAAGTTATCAAGAGAAAGCCCGAAGAGGCTTGAGAAACAATTTTTCAACTTGGTAAAACACAATTGTTGTTATGATTTTTTTATCAAGAAATCTATCATTTGTTACCACTGTGAGATAGAACCTTTAATTAAAACAAATTAAATTAATTAATTGAACACAGACAAATAAATTATTTAATTTAATTAACTGTCTAATTTTCGTGTGCATCGTATAAATTTAGAGTGAAATAAGTTTATTGTTTTCTTCTGGTTTCGCAACTGTTTCACTTTCTAACTGGAATGTGACATGTGTATACAAGCCATTGAAAAATCAACAGTTTGTTGCATTTAAATTAGTGGGTTTTCAATGAGAAAATATAAACGGACGTTACTGTGAATTGTTGCATACTACGCAAGTTTTAACAAAAATTCGTGAGAATTAACATAAGCAAATTACTCGCTTTTGTAATGTCTGACGGTAAAAAAAATATGTTTTTTGAATGCAATGGTATTGAATTTATAAAGAGAATTAAATCAGGAATTACAATGAAAATGAATTCACAATGTGGAGTTTATTAGCTCTAAACTTGGAAGAAGAGTTTTGTTATAATTCAGATTCTTTTTTTATACAAAGGATTTCACTTTTTTGTACAAAAAAGGAAAATAAAGATGGCAGAATCCTTATGAAAAGCCACAAGTTAAATTTGCCACATTTCTAGAATCAACAAAAAAAAAATAAAAAAGTAGATTAAACAACTATCGAATTAGATATTACAATACTTCAAACATTTAATTATTGGGTTTACATTGGAATTTTTTCGCTAAAAATTATACTGATTAACAAAAAATGTAATTACGTATTTTCAAAACGCATAAAGATTTTTTTACTTATTTATTTTACTGTATTTTATTTTTTTTGAGAAACAAGAACTTTTAAACAGTCAACCAAATATTTATTTTTGCCAATATTAATATCTTATACTGTTTCTATGGTGCATTTAAGCTTTTCTCTTCAATCACAACGTTTTTATAAGTACCTAAAATACACTTATCTTGTCATTTTGTCAATTTTGACAAATTTTTTTAAAACAATTTCTGAATTTATTAAAATTTCTGATTTAGGGTTGGAAAATATTTTGAATTTTGTTTTAATAGCTATAATTTTACTAAATTAAAATTATGCTAAATTTGTCTAACATAAACCTTTGTTTTCAAATTTTTATCTACTATAAATAAGATTGCAAAATATTACCTATATTTTTCTATTATTACTTTTAGAAAAAATAGGTATTTTTAAAACAAGGCAATGCATATTGAATTGAAGTCTATTGACCTTTTCACTGAAAATTATGAATTCATAAAATATTTTTAATTGTTTTTTTTTTAAGTAGTAATAGTAGCTGACAAAATTATTGTGACCAGCTAAAATAATTTTTTGAAATAATCTGCAATCATTTTTCAGTTGCAATGTATTTTTTTTTACATTAACATTGTATTTTCATACCAGTGAATAAGAAGTATGGAACCAAACGTTTTTTGCTTAAATTATTTATTTTTTGGAAAAACTAGTTGATAAATGATAAAGTTCTATAAAAATCATTTGTTCGAATTTTTGTTTTGTTTTTTAGTTCTACAAGATTTTTAGATTTTTAATTTTTTTAAATGGCAACTCACTATAAAACCATTTTTCTCATAAAGGTTGTGATCTAAGGATTACAAAACAAAATTTCGTTCTCAAAATACGATCATAATTTTTATATTACTTTAATTTATATTAACTATTATTTTCTGGAAGCAAATCATTTAAGAAAAACCTCTATACTTTATATTCACCCTGTACGACATATCGTATGATCAAATAATTTTGTGGTCTAAGTGGACTTTGGGAAACAAAATTTGAGTCTTTATTTTCAAGATTCAAGAAAATTATCAATTGTGAAACTCAAAATAACTCTGCCAATTATCAGATGAGCTTTTTCAAAAACAGAAGTGCCACAAGCTGTAAAAGTTCCGATTTACAGATCTAATTATTTTTCAATTGGTAAATAGTGACTACAATTTTGTTTTTCGGTGTCAACTTCGAACCCAAATTTATTTGATTATACAATATTTTATATCTGTCAATTAATAAATCATGACTTAAGATATGCAATGTACTTCCACAGTTAAATTAATTCTGCACCTGACTTAATTGATCTGTCGTCACAATAAATCAGAATAACGTGCTTGTGTCAAGTTTAATGCCAGCTGAACACATTGCTTTTTGCTACTTACATAATAATCAACAAACTCTTCATGATGGTGTCCACCCCCAACGTCATGCCCAATTTCGTTTCCTTCGTATCCGCCCAGGGCCTCGTAGCCCCCATGTCCATAGCCAACTTCTTCCAAATGGCCATATCCACCGCCTCCAGTGGCGTTCACTACCACGAAGATTGCGGCGGCACAGACCTGGACAGAATTTTTTCATCACAATATCACTATATCACTCTACTTACAATGTAGAACAGCATGGTTGGTGTTTTAGAGGATGATGGTCGAAAGGACTGAACTAGACTGAATCGTCCTGGAAAAGAGTGAGATTTTATACTTGGTTTTACTTGTGAAAGGTATGCGAAGATTTTAACCACCGCTCCAGTTTTACCTACCACCAGTAAAGAAACGCTTTCCCTTGATCTTGCCATGTGACTTACACAGTAATATTTGTACTAGAACACTGACAATAAAATGTTGCGATATCAAAGGAAATTTCGGCAGTTTCTTAATTTGAGGAATGTTAAAGGTTTGAAGAAAGAGCAATTTGTTTGATTATCTGCTGGAACATCTTGAGAAACTTTTTTCATTGAGTGAAGAAAACAAACTGTCAGTGATTTTGATGTCTATTTAAATGGTAATTGGTTCTATTCGTTTTAGAATACCAGAACATCATAATTTTAGTCATGCATTGAAATCATTTTAATTACCTTCCAAGTCAGTTTTACGTGTTTAGTAGTATTTATATTAAGTAAAAGAATTTTTTTATTGGCAATTTTATTATCATAATAATTTGTACTGCAACGTACGTAATTTTAATGTGAAATTATAAGAAATTTATTTAATTATCAACTATACTCTCATAATGAAGATCTTCAACGATTTAATTTATCTTTGTAAAAAACAGTGTTTAATTTTTTTCCGCTAGGAAACAATTCAAATGTGCTTGTAATATTTTATTAGGAACATTTATTTATGAGAGAACATTGCATTCTAATTTTACTTAAAAATAATAGTTCCAAATAACGAAACTTACGTGTTTCTCTCGCTTGTAAAAGGCTTACCATATGAAGTATAAAAATATAAATTAGAGCAAATGACGAGCTCTTATTACATTACACGTCTCAGTTTCTTTGAAAGGAAATAACTTTGGTCGCATTCATCCTGGGAAATGTAAATTATTAAAAATTTTTTGTCAAAATTGACTATCCACGAAAACATTTTTATTGTGTATTAGAATATTTTGTAAGTAATAGTTATTAATAATTTTTCCAAACATGTGTTATGCGTCTATTAGCTAGTTAGGCAGTCACGTGTAAAATTAAAATAAGTAAGGAAGTTAATCTTTGTCGGGTCGTTGAACAATTATGTTTTGATTAACCAAACAGAAATTAATTTTAATAGTTATTTTTTAGTTTCGTTATACGGAACGTCGTTACATATTATTTTTTGAAACATTCTTACTTAACGAAATGACAATATAAATTATGTAAATATTATAATTATTTTCTTTTTTAATTAAAAGATTCATAATTATGAGTCGTCGCTTGCGTTCAGATGCTTTATTATAATATAAATAAAATATAGATAATATAATGTTGCATGACTACCGAAAAGAATTGTCGATTCATGAATGCTTTTCACACAATAAATTTTATTGTAGAAAACGGAAACTGGACGTATTTTTCCGGTGACACGTTTTAACGCTTTCGCTGACATTACTTGATGAGGTTGTGTTGCAAAGTCAAAAATTTATATTTTACTCCAGACATTTTTTTTAAAAATGCACTTAAATGCAAAAGGAAAGTCAATGATAAATTGCTTGATTGTTACATAAGGTAATTTTAGAACTATGCCAAATTTAAATATTATTTCAATTTTTACAGAAACGTTTTCTATTTTTGGAAAAGTTTCTCCAGATTTTTTAACAATAAAATATAAATATGTCACCATTAAATCTCGCGCTCTGCTACTTCAGCGAATTATTGTTAGATTAAATTAAATTAATAACACAGAGTACATACATATACAAGATGTCCGGAAAGTCGCGCACTTTCGTGACACTATATCATTAGGCGATGCTCTAGATAACAAGAAAAATGTCTAAGAAAATCTATCTATAACGATTTAGAAGTTATGAGAGTTTAAATTTTGCACTTTGATTGTATTTTTTCAGTTGGAAAAATAATTTTCAAGTTTTTTTGCTACAAGCTATTAGAAGAGGAAACAAGGAAGCTGTATTCTAAATTGTAAATCTGTTTAATGTTATTTGTGGCTTTTATTAGCAAAAATTTTTGTACTTTTACCAAATAATTATAAAAAAAAACACAAACAAGATCATCAGTATTATTAAATAGACATAAAAAGATGTCAAATGTCAAAAAATAAATGTCAAAATTTTTTGACAGATAGAATTTTTTAAATATTTTTTTAGTAGTCTAGGGGACTAGAGCTTGTTCCAAATCTGGTGGCGAACTGACGTTGTCAAAAATGACTGAATTTTGACACTAAACATATGTTTACTATTAAAAAAATATTGTTCATAGGCGTCGTATGAAATAATATTTCAAAACCACTGTTATTCTCTAGAAAATTATAATAAGTAGGTATTCATACATAAGATGAAGAATGATGAACAAATTATTAAATTGTTAACGCATGAAAAATGATATTCCTAACAATCCTTGTCTTCAAAATTTTTAGAGACAAAAAAGCACGCCCATGTATTTTTTTATCTTACCCAAGTGGGCGCACTCCAAGTGTCTTTTCTGTCACTGTCAGTTCGCCACCAGATATGGAATAAGCTCTACCCCTAAGTACCCCTTTCAATAAAGTGCGCGACTTTCCGGACATCCAGTATGATATTTTACTTTCTTCATAGATTCATTAACATATCGGATACCTCTTTAATTTTCATTTTGCCTACTCAAATGAAATCACTTTGACATGCATTCAGAAGTGGGATAATTAGGAGACGTATTTACTTTCATTCACGATTTTTACGCAAAGAGAACTTTAAATAGTAATTAAAAGATCATTCAAGATTCTTAATGCGTAATGACGATAACAACGTTCATTAATTAATTTTATTAACTCAGTTACACCTTTAACAATATCTAGTGTAGCTAATTTATTACAGGCTCAGTGGCTTATTATAATTACAATCAATAATTGTAATATGTATTAAATATGTATCTTTATGTTAACAGCTGTGTAAATATCTCGTGTGTAGATACTAACAAAATACAAAATAAAATGCAAGTGAATACACTAAAAACTGGAATTCACATCCATCAATGTCGTAGACATATTTTATCAAAGTTTATACTAATATTTATTATTATTTTATATGTGTATTTAAGTAATCTCGGATATCTTTATTAGGTGCATACATTGATCATTTATTATCTTTATGTCTACATCGGTAACATCAAATACCTAATATGTAATTTTAATAAGAAATAAATGATATTAGTAGGCAATATTTTTTTACCTGTCATACATACGATATAAAAATATATACTTTGATAATTACCGTTCTTTAGAACATAATATTTTTGTATTCTTTAAAAAACTGCGAGAAAAACTGTGTTGGAAACCTGAATTGTAGTTGGAAAATATCTTAAAATTTTCCAAAAAAGTGCCTTGATTGAAACACATTATGTTTTCTTCCTAACAGGGAATAAAGTGACGCTTTATTTTTTCGTTTTTGACTAATATTCTGGTAATTTATTCTCTCGAGAATAAAATAAATAAAATAAAAGCTAGGTTAGCCCACAGAAAGCAATGTTTGAGATAAAGTATGAAAAAATCTATTATTACTCAATTATAATTGATAATCTTGAGTGTTTATTTGTCATTTAGTTGAGATACTAGACCATTTTTTTATTACCACTTATAAAATACATGCATTTCTTAAAATCTAAAATTTCCTAAAACATTAAAAGACATCAAGTAACATTTTTGGAATAGCATCTAGAATACATATAAATAAACCGTAACTACGAGTATCTGTTTTCATTGTTTAGCCTAAATAAATATATATACATATACTTTAGAAACCTAACTATATCGTACCTACTCGTATTTACATAATACAACCAATACTTTTACGATAATTTTTCAACGATCTAAAATTGAAACAGTGTTTATTAATCTTGGAGAATAATTAATTTATGTAATTTATGCTAAACGTAATAAATATACTACAAGCTTAACTAATATGTGTCTAATTATTAAGATCAACCATCTGCAACAAGTAAAATAAAAATAATAAATTCAGTTGTTGGAAGAAAATACGTACTTCTCAACTCCTTTTCCTGTTTTCCATCGAATCCTATATTTTTTCTGAGGGGCGCATCTAGCACTTGCCTTTTTGTTCTTCTTGTATATTCTTCTTCTTTTGAATCTACTTTAATTTTTTTGTCTTCATTATTATTAATATTTTGATTAGTAAAGTGAAATGTTTGCTGATTGTCAGACATTGTGTAAAGATGTAACTAATCGATTGGTTGTATGATTCTTTAAATAAAGGTGTTTCGTATGTTAGTAGATACTTATAATATAACAAGCTAAATAAAGCGAATTTGTTTAGTGATAACTAAAAACTAAAATTTCTATGAATTTATGTGTAGGTTTTTGAATTTATTATGTTTGACTTCAGAAAACCTATATTTTAATATTGCTCGTGGTTTATATTACCAGAGTTTTTTTAACATCACGGATATGGGGTAAACCATTAAATATTTAGCACTTACGTCAATATGTGTTTAAAAGAAAATAACGTAATAATCATTTTCTAAAAGCGACATGGGAAATATACAGCACAACGTAATTTTTAAATTTAGAGACACAAATTTTAAGTCATTATTGTTGAACACTAGCAATTTACGTATGTTGGGGTTTAAATCACAAAACTTATTTTAAATTTTTATTGAATTGGTGTGACAACAATTAATAAATCACCGATTATTGATAAACCTTTATTGTATTTAGCAGAACGAACTTTACTTAAATTCTTTTTCTTCATTGCCGTTGAATCCAACATTTTCTCTGTCGGCGCCATCAAACGCTTGCCTCTTTTTACGGACTAACACCTTATTTTCTGATGCCTTTTCCTCATTATTTTCACTTAAAGAGGAATTTTCCTCTTTAATACCGATGCTGGAACTGTCACTCATTATTTTTTAATGGAGAAAACTTCTATCGCTGAACGAGTCTGTCTTACTACACATTTCCTTATAATTTTAAATATTTACATTTTATAAAACTTATCATAAAACCACAAAGTATTTATTATTGTCTGTAACACATAACTCATTACTTCATTAGATTAGGATCACGGTTTTAGCTTCAGTAGGATTTTATAACCTGAATGCTTACCAGAGTAATATAAACAAGTATTTATTTCAGTTCGTCGGGATTTACTCGATTGCAAATCGTTGTTACTGACAGATGTTATACAGACGTGTTCAAAAGTATTCAAAAAAATAACAAAGATGGACCTAGTTGTTCTTTTATTACTTTACAAAAAAAATTTGACAAGTCTTTAATTAATTATCGCCATGTATTTTGAATAGCATTTATGTAGTTTGGCTCGAACAGGTAAGCAAAATAAAAAATTATACAATTTAATTTTGTGAAGTTATAATCTGTGCAGATCTGCTTCGGTATTTTTGAAGTAAATATAAATTAGCATTATTTGTTACAAATCGTTTATGTTATTTTGTTATTTATTTTATTCCAATTGAAAGTATAATTTTATTTATCAATTTAATTACTTAATTACAAGCATTTCTATTATTTCAGCAATAATTGTTCTAAAATTACGATACCTTTTATTGTATGAAATAGTCATGGCACAAAAACACTATACAATAGCAAAAATTTTTTAGGTTTCCAAATTAAAATTGTATTTAAAAAGTAATGTACATTACCTAAATGTGTACATTTAGGTAAATCAAATTATTTGTTATATTACTTACTTACATAATTATGTAGTAGTAAAAATAATATGTAGGAGCAGGTTATTTTTGAGGTTCAAATATTGCGTTATATTTATGAATAATCCTGTATATATAATATACAGGGTGCGTCAGAACTCGCGCCCCAGAGAAAATTTTCGATACCAGGAACATGAAAAAAAAAATTAACATTTTTTTATGTTCCTGGTATCTTACCTTATATGGGGGCGAGTTCTGGCGCGCTCTGGATACGATGTAAAACCAAGATAAAATTTTAGAAAATGATATTTTGGCCAACTGATAATATGAGTATTATATGTACATACATGATAGTTAATCTAAATATTAAATCCACCTTTCTCTATTATTAAAAAAAAATATCGATTCCTTAAAAAAAACAATTTTAATAATAAAAATCGATTTATTTTGTTCAATTTTATTTTGACAATATAAAAATATAATAGTGACATACCCATCACATGGTTATGGTACTACAATGGATAAAAAATAGAATAAGTTCTGCTTATTACTGAAACTCCTCTTCCACTTGGCCATCGAATGCTGCATTTCTGCGTTCCATGCTATCAAATGCGGATCTTTTTGATCTCCTTTTTGGTTTATCGGATGATTCTGTTGATTGATCGCTACCATCAGCCACTTTTTCACTGTTTTCAGTGTCGTTCGTATTCATTTGTTCTTGAGATGTACTCATGATGAATACTTTTAACGAAAATGATATCGATGTAAAATATTTTTCCGATATATAAAAAAAGATAAGATACGTGATTCGAAACTGTCTCAAGTTTACACAAAATTGACTTATCGTTTACTGGAAAGGTATTGCGCCACGAAAGGAAGAAGAGTGAGTGAACTGCTGAGTAAACTTCCGAAAATTCCTGCACAAAACAGCCATTAGCAGGACAAGGTCAACAGATAGAAACGCCTTAAATTAGAAAATATGGGTAATTACTTATCTGTATTTTCGAAAGTGATGTAATTTAAAGTACTTTTTAGTACGTGATTTATGCGTAGTTAGAAGTAATAACTTTAATGATTGCTTGGTTCTTTTTATTTGTTTGATTTGTTCAAATATTTATTAATCATTGTTATCTACAAACATACAGACTGTCTGGAAAGTCGTGCACCTCCTTGAAAGGAGGTAATTGGATAGTCCCCCAGAGTACTGAAAAAATGTTTAAAAAATTCTATCTGTCAAAAAATTTTGACATTTATTTTTTGAAATTTGAATTTTTTTTATGTTTATTTAATCATACTGATGATCCTGTATATGTTTTTTTTATAATTATTTAGTAGAGGGACAAACATTTTGCCAACACTAAACAGAGTTATAATTTAGGATACAGCTTCCTTGTTTCCTTTTTTAACGGCCTGTAGCAAAAAAACTTGGAAAATTATTTTTCCAACAGAAGTAAATAGAGTCAAAGTGCAAAATTTAAACTCTTATAACGAAATTTTTATAGATAGATTTTTTAACATTTTTCTTGTTGTCTAGGGCATCACCCAATGATACAGTGTCACGGAGGTTCGCGACTTTCCGGACACCTGTATAAAATTATAGCTTTTAAAACAACACGAGTTTTATAGACAAACCGAGATCGTAGTTTTAATTTGAGCGATCATTGGGAGCGAGAATTTAATATACCGAGATACTATAAAACTTTATGTTGTCCTCAATTTTTTTTTCCAATAATCAAAAAATCTACTAAATCTAGAATCTGTTATAAAAAAATATGTCGAAATTGCCAAAATGCCAAGATAAATGTACCTACTTTATGTTCTTACTTATAAAATACGATGTGATTGACGACGTATTTTATAGTACAGCGTATATTAAAGGCAGCATAAGAGGTAATCTTAAATCGACGATAGAAAGAGTATGTTGGAAAAATTAATAAATAGCTGCGTTTGTCGTAAAGTTACGAAATTTGTTTATTAATTTTTGTGGGTTTATAAGTCACAGCATTTAACACTTCTGCAGCATTAAATATTGTGTGAGCAACTCGATTGTCTCTTGTCTAACAAATTTGGCTAATTTTTGTGAAACACCTTAAAACTTAATTAGACCTATTCTCATCCAACAAATTGCTACCGTAATATCATCGCAACTTTAATTAGAAGTTGGTTTACGTCTCATAAAACTTGTAATCCTAAAACTTACATTACATAATGTTATTGTAATAAGACTGAGTGATATGTTAACTACCTGACCTGAAGAAATGTTCTGCTCTGTTTGATTAACGCACTCGCCATGTGTGTCATTAGTATTGATTTCTTTATAATTGGTTGTATAATTTCCAAAAAATAATAAACAGTAGCGAAAACCGGAACTAGCAAGTAAATAATTCGTAAGTAGTAGCTACACTTATTGGATAAACAAAAACGGCTATATTCTTATGATTACAGCGATAGGAAGGAAAGAGTCGGAAATTTCTCATCGTAATTGAACAGTTTTAGACATGCCGCAACTACGCCAAGACATTATTAATCGGCAACCATACAATTCTGCATTATCTATAATCGAATTGCACCTTCACTGCTCTGAAACGTCGCTATTTTGCATACTGGAGCATGAATTCTGCTAGGAAGTACTATAATTGTGACATAATAACGCTCTCAGTGCACAATACATGCACATTCTAAGAGCACGGGTTTCAAAATCGCCATTAGAGTAAATATTCCAACTCCTGGTACATTTTTTCCAGACTTGAGATAATTACCAATCAACAAAACTGCTAGCCATTACTGAAATTTTACTTTCATGTAGACAATAATAACATTACAAAATACGTCCTTGGTTGAAAAAAATCAGAGCTTTCAGTTTCAGCGGACACAGGACATTAACTGGAGGAAATTGGAGCATATGTAATACTCCTAACAAATAACGATAATAATAATTAATTAAGTTTGTGATTGCATTTCGTTCTTGTTGGGTGCATATCTCGACTTTGGGAAGTTTTCTTGTCTTTCCTTCGATTAGTAAAAGGGAACGCAGAGCGGTGTGGCAATTCACAAGCACGAGCTACAAGTTTGTATGGACAGATCACGCTATTGCCGCTATTAATGACTAGTTCGTATTATAAAGTGCTCTACTCAAAAAGACTTGCAGCAATATCCGGAAAAGGGCAAAATTAGACTCCAATTACAACATGCAAATGTGTTGTGCAAGGCACATTTTTGTTAATTGTT
The DNA here is from genome assembly GCF_015345945.1 of Tribolium madens. NCBI lineage: Eukaryota > Metazoa > Arthropoda > Insecta > Coleoptera > Tenebrionidae > Tribolium > Tribolium madens. The sequence continues at coordinate 4,254,772 of NW_025401069.1, forward strand.
AAAAATGCAATTGTGACTCGGCAGAAATTGTACTGCTTTCGTCTCTAATTTGATGGTTTTGAATCTTCTTCACTTTACAAAAGAATGCGTATTATGAAATGATTGATGTCACAAACTGAACGTTTTTGTTGTTGAAAAATGGATATGATTCGGTGCAATCAGATTTAATACTCGAGTTGTGAAACGCAAATCGTGCAAAATTTAGTTCACGGAGCAGTTTCCTCATACATTATAATTTGTTATTGTTTCTTTATTCTTGATTTAGAACAATACTCGATTCGTAACGTGAAAAACGTGGACGAGTGTGAACATTGATCGTGCTATTGTTTTAATAGGGTGTAATTTTATGAAACAATTTTTCTATCGTAATTATTTAATAGGAGTTTAAATCACTTCTAACGAAACTAAACGGTGATTAGTAAAGTTGTGTAACTGCCGTGACAACAATTATTATCTCAGTCATTCTTTTTCATGCCCAGTAAAATATTTTAGAAATGACTGCCTCAGAAAAATACTAAAACGATAAGGTAAGATACTGTTATAATTTATAAGTTATTATAACAGTATGTGTTTTGAAATAATAGATGAAATTTTACAGGGTGTAAAATTATTTGATATAATAGAGATAACTATGGCGTACATATTGAATTGTAGTAATTGCATTAAAGGACTAAAGATACTTACTTGTACTTGTAAAGATTCAACCGGTATTACTAGAAATAAATAAAGGTGATGATTAATTTATTAATTTATTAGATTTTTAATCGTATATGGTTTTAACGGAAACAACAATACTTACCTTTATTTTCCGTTTTCTCCATTTTGTTTTTTTCATCCAGGGAAGGTTCAGCTTCTCTGCCTTTTTTTTTAAACTTTTAGATAACAATTTTTGTTCAAGGTATAGAAATAACGTGTTAATTTCAGTAGGTACTTAATTTGGTTCTAAAATTTAATTTTAATATGTAATGTTTCTTTAAAAAAAAAAATTAGACTGATGGCAATTGATTGCCGAAACATCTCCCGACGACAATAAAGTATTATTTTTGTGAAATTGGGATGCGACTTCGTTTTCTTCAAACCTTTCAATTAGTACGTATTATCTAATAGCCTTACAGAAAATGGATCAAATTAATCGTTTGAAAATTCATCAAGTTAACCAAAAATTAAAATTACTCATAAAAACTTTTTTATTATGCCTGCATCAAAAACACACTGCAGCGTGCGTAATTTGGCCTTTATAGCACGCTGAAATTTTAAAGTTACGAAAACGATTCACAAACAACCTTTGATAATTTTATTGTGTAAATTCACATTTTTTCAATGCTCATAAAAGATCGTAAATGGGCAGATATAATAAAAAATAGCGTATAACACTCGTTTATAAGCGCTTTTAAAACACGACGTTAAAAGCACTCCGCTGACGCGTCGTGCTCTTAAACCCGTCGTGCGTGTTTTAAAGGCTTGTTTATAAACTAGTACAGAGTGGTTATAAATGATTTTCATCTAGACAGCTTTGGAATTTTTTTGCATGTAACTTTATTTGTGCCGCTCTACTTTTTTGAAAGCTCTAGTTCTGTCATTAGTGTCACTTATTAATTAATAATAAATTGTTGTTAATTAAACTTTTATTGTTTCAACTAAATTCCAATAATAATTGGTAATAATGTATACTTTGAAAGAAAACAAGTTTATAATTGAAAGCGATTTACAGTAGGTACCCGTATTTTCGTAAACGGGTATTTTTCATTTTGTATGGAAAATTCACAGCTGGCTAGATGAAAATCATTTATAACCATTTTGTATTATAATATACTATTTTATCTTTATCTTTTTATTAATTAGTACTCCTATTTTTTCTTAAACATGTGTACATTTTGGATTATGCAGTTTGTTAGCACGATTATGTATCAAAAATTGGAGTTGAAATTACAGAATTAATAAGGCAACTTTTTTGACTAGATTATTTGGGGGTTGTTCTTGCCGGAGTGCGATATGTCTATATATAAGAAATTACTTTGTTGTCTGCGACTAGTTATTTTTGGATGCCTTCAATATTTTTTCTTTAGTCTTGAAAGTATACTTTTTTTCTCTTTAAATGTTTTGGTAAAATGTTAGTTGCTGCAGGGAATTTGGATGTTGGTAAAAAACTTTTGTCAAGACTATTTACTTTATTTCGCAACAAAACAAGTCGACTTTAAAACTAGACAATAATTAACATTTAAAATTATGGCAAATGGTAATTTTAATAATGTGGTTTGTAAGAGACTCTCGCGACGAATCCTCGTTTCTTGTCTGAGGTGTAATCGACTACACGGACGGTCTTGTGATCAGGTTCCAACAAACTGTAGGTACCCTTTACTTTGTATCCATCACGGACTTCATGTTTCTGGTGATAATCCTTGGTTTTGTGGTCACGAATGCGGTATTCATAGTGAAACTCGGGATGGGCCTGAAAAAGTCTGTTAAATCACTAAAAATGAGCCAGCTTCTCACTCACTTTAAGATGAATAAGTTCTTCATGGTGCACTTCAACGGGAGTGATAAAGTGAGATCCGCCAAAGCCGACTTCACCGCCGCCGCCTCCGCCACCGCCACCACCACCTCCGCGTTCTTCATGTCCTCGGCCGCCTTCTTCTTCTTCTCCACGATGGTGACGTCCAACTTCGATTCCTCGGCTAAGTCCGTGCACTTCTCCACGTTCGCGGTGATGACCGAACTCTTCTCCACCTCCTCCTCCTCCTTGAGAGAGGACTCCCATCACCCCGAAGGATGCGATGGCCAATGTCTATCGGAAAAAGTATGAGTTTTATTGTCAACAACAGTTGGTGTACTTACAATAAATAATCTCATGTTTAATGTTGTAATTGCTTTGGTCGGTATTGAACAACTGACATCGACATGAGGTGTTAACCCCCGTTATATAGTTGTGATCTGTGAAAGGGTCACACATATTTGAATTAATATGTTATATTTTAATATGTATATGATAAATAATTAGAGGCACTTTTCTTACTTTAACGAATGCAGGTGAACTTGTACTAATTACAGTTAGAAACGCTGTACCAAATGAACATATCGAAAGCGATTGTTAATATTGCTAAATTGTTTCAGAACGCCCTCGATAACTATACGTTCCTGCCATTTAGCGTGTTCCTAGCTATATTCTGGATTTTCACATACAAAAAGGTCCCTGAAACGAAGAACAAGACCTTTGAAGAAATCCTTGCCTTGTTTAGACACGGAAATGGAAGGTAAGTATACCGATTCTCTCAAAACAATCATCGTGTTAATTGCAATAAAACGAGAGTGTTTTTCCAACTTAAGTATCGAAGTAACAATCTGTGCTCGTCCATATGAATAAAACATTATGTATTCTGTGCCTAATCTGTAATTAAAAAGGTTTCACTTGCTTTGCCACTCGCCAGATTGTATCATTCTAATTTATGGGAGTTTTGGTAAAAGCAGTTGTTTTCTTTCAATTCTTATAATGTGTGATTATTGATGAGGTTTTTTGTACGCTCTTTAGGGCTAGTTTTCGGGACAGCCGCCTGTACGGGTGAGTGATGGCATGTCCTCTGTTGTATCGTCCTGCATGTGCACGATATTTTATCTGACTTCTATACATAAATAGAGCCAGATCTTTAGATTTTAATTATGCCCAAAATACACATCATACAAAGTACAGTCAATTATGAAATATCGACATTTTTGTAAAACTAAATTACAAAAGCCCAAAACTTAATTCAATGCAAGCTGTTTATTGTTCCACTAGAATTTATTATTAAAAATTAGATGATACTTTCAATATTTTTTTCAAAAGTATATAACGTTAAATGAGCATCGATTCAATTTTTTTCAACATTAGTTTTCTTTATCAAATTTCAATAGAAAGTAGACATTTATTTTTTGAATCTAACTTTAGCTAAGATGTTTTTTATTTTATTTTTTCACTTATAAATACTTATTTTTAAGACTTTTTTTAAGCAATGTGTTTAACATAAAATATGCACTACATTTATCGTCGTGACCATATTTGGGATCTAACTACGAAAATAAAACTACTGTAATACAAAAATCATGTAAGTTAAATTAACAAGTAATTAATCAAATCTACCACACTTTGCATTACTTTGAGTTAAATTAAAATTGATGTGACACAAAAGTTGAGTCACTTGATTTGATGCTAATTGCACTAACCTGTAATTAAAACTGTGTTAGGTACTTGTTTATTGTTATTTACTCGTATTTGAGGATGCTGCAAAATACTATCTATAATGATAATACTAAGTATATCAACCTTAAACTTCTGCATTTTATTGTAAAATTTTGGGAAAACCTTATGTAATATACGTAAATACCTTATAATTTTCTTTTAATGAACAAATAATTCAAGTTAATATGCTTGTAGGTAAGAATGATACTACGCTTAGAATGACCTATTTAGAAAACATACGAGTATATTTTAGTAAGTTTACTTATGTATTATTTTATGTTTATAGATGTTTTATCTATTTTTAATGTGAGTTGATGTTGGTTTTTTAGTTTTCACTAAATCTTTGTTACATACAGGGACGTTTTTTTAACTCTGAACACAGTTAAAAAAAACACGAGATCAATCCATTTCCGTAATTCGAAGATAGTCTCAGTAGCGTCCCTACAATAATTTAAGAACAAAAAAAAAATAAAAAATTGCTTCATTTAAATGAATATGATGACAAGACCAACTTCAAAATTAGAGGCGGATAGAACATGAAATAGTTTACAGTAACAAAAATGATGTTATAGCAAAATTTTGCTGAAAAAAAATAAATTAAAACAGCAATTTTTGCTCTCCTCGTGTTTTTGACTTTTTAGAAAACGTTGCACATACGATTAAAGATAAAAAAAAAAGTGTAAAGGACGAATTCAATTTGCTAAAAAGTTTAAAAACACAGAGTCAATCAGTTATTACACAGATTTTTGATTAAGAAATCAAATGTTTGTGTCTTATTTTACCTCAAAAAGCGACATTGACAGTGTGATTGACAGTTGGCGATTATGGCAATAAGTGTATACCTAGTTTTTTTGATTTGAAATGCAAGAAAATAACTTCAAAAGTTATAATCAAGAAATATTGTTTTAGAAATATTAACTGCTTAGTAACTGTTTCAATTATTTACTCGTACTGTAAATATGGCTGTTGATCAATTTTGAGTAAAGTTCGTTTTTTTATTTATGCATTTGGATCAATTAATAATCCGAAAAACGTACCAAATTGCTATCTCTTTTCAACATTTGTAAACAGCCTTGTTGCTCTCTCGCTACGTATTTGCGCAAGATCAGTCACGCTATTTATCTCACTTTAACAAATGCGATTAAAGTAACGGAGAGCTAGTGATGTACGTCAAAAGTGTGTCTTACCGTCACGTAGGTCATTTGTAATTTCATTTTGAATGGGGGAAAACTGTGTTGAGGCTAATAGTTATACCCTTTTTATTATAATAACAATCGTAATTCAAGCCCTATAAAAATCCTAATGCCAAGGAGAAGATTTTTTCAAAAGCTGTCAAATGTCAAAAACAGACAGAGGTCATGTCGTGTTCTTGATTCATCACACTACCCCCACCAGCAATTATAAAAAAAATAAAATGTAATTACGATTTAAATATGATTTTTTATGTGCTAATAAGTATAACAACAAAGGTACCTATAAATCAACTCTCATGTTTATGAAGCTAAGGAATCTTCTTTTAAAATAAACTATTAAGGCATAGTATTAAAATAAAATGTTGATGAGTACCTATACAGAGTTACCTATTTAAGGGGTTCTACCCCTAATTTTTATTTAGGTATGTTTTTTTAATTTTTCTCATTCACTTGTGTAAATCCACTTGCAAATATTAGAAAACTTTTATAAATATTTTGAAACCATCATAAAGATAAATTGTATGTATACAACCGTATTTGACTTCAGTAAATATTTAATTAAAAGCATTTTACAAATATTGCTTTAACTTGGAACAACAAAGAACGTAACCCTAAATAGTTATCTAAAAAACATTTATTTAGTAATTACATGTCGCAAATCAAATTTAATAAAGTAAAAGCAAATTTTAGTTGAAATCACTTAATGAATTCAAGTGGGACAATAAAATTTTCAGTTAGCCATTGCAGTAAAACTGTTTTGAAAAAAAGTTGCAGTGACATTCGATCTGACTGGACTAAGAGAGCCATGTGTTTAATTTGCCATTTGAGTTCACCTAATTGAGTTTTTCATGTTTGTTTCACATTCACAGTACCATTGCATAATTTTACTTTCGATTACGGAAATTCTGTTAATTGGCTAATTTCAGATACAACACAGATACATAATTACGGCAATATAAGTAATAATTCCGAGCCGTCGAAACGATATTGTTTAAAGAGTAATTTTACACGATACACATATAAGCCCCGCATGCCTTCCTTTGGTGTTGGTGTACCCCGCCGAGCCGAAGCGTTGGACGCATCCCGTCGGCGCTCCGGCGGTGGCGGCGCCGTAGTTCCGTTGAAATTCACTAGAGCGGCCATGAATTTGGACCGGAAGTGCCCTCAGCCGCGTTTCCGGGCCGGGTCCGGTCCCGGGCGCCTCCCGGTGTAGCCATGCATGTCTACCGCCCGGGCCG